>NW_015150709.1:652986-673851 GCF_000732505.1 Cyprinodon variegatus
ATTTAATATACCTCAAGTTAAGCTAATACTTGGGTCAGAGTTACGCAATGTTGTTTATATACAATTATGTTATAATATAGGCTTCACATTTGTTTCTCTTTTTATTTAAACCACAGTATTGCTTAAGGAAAAGTAAAAGAGGAGCCAAAAAAATCATAACAAAATTCAAGCAGAAAGAAAAAACAAAACAGGAAAGAAAAACATGAACAAAAAAAAAAACAAACAACGAAATTAAAATCTAATTTATTAGCAGTAAAGAGAGAAAATAATTTTATAATTTGAGGAAGCAGCCGTCTCCCCTAGATTTTTATTGGGAATTAGACAATAATAATTAACCACATAACTTTTGTTAAAATGTAATTGAAATGCAACAGAGTTTAACTAAATTTTGTATTGATTTTTATACTTTGAATCCATGCATCTAATTTAACTAAAAAGACAATAATCAGAGGCATACGCATTATTGGTGAATTAGTGATTGAAGCTGTGTAGTAATTGGGTAATTATTTTAGTGAAACAGTTTAGAGAAAGAAAAAAAGGATTTAAAGCTCTATATTATCTTTATATCCAGCTTTGAAATCAGTAACAGTTATAGAGCTTTCAGGATGAGACCGCCAGTGGGTTTCATCTGCTAACCAGCTCAGCAGAACGACAGACGGTAACCAGAGGTGTTTAGGTTTTTTTATGTGTATTTCTTTAAATAGAAAAGACATTTTAATATTTCATGATATTTAAATACCTTTTAAATTCAGAATAAAATAAGAATATATGCACATACACATATATATCTCAAAACAAAACACACTATTGCATGTTATTAACACTCCCAACACACCTTTAAATGTCACGATGTGGTCTGTGATGTTGGTGCATTCGAGCAGATAGTTGGGACGGAGGGGATACAGCATGTAGGAGCATCGGTCACGGCCTAACGGTTCCTGAGGAGAAGGATAGAGGCGTGAGGATCAGGACTGATATCAGTGAAGACATTTGTTTATAAAGGAATTAAACTTACAGATGAGTTGGACTCTGATGCAACCAAGCCCCAAAACATAAAAACAGAGAAGGAGTTGGTGGTGTGCACAGCGTCGGGTCTGGGTGAGTTGGCGCTGGCCAAACTGTGGATGTCCCACAGCAAACCCCCGGTCCGCCCATCCAGGATGGTTATCTACAGACACAGTTGGTGAGGGAAGGTCAGCTCTGATCCGCTCAGGGGTTTAGGATCAGATGTAAGTTGACTTACCCTTTTAGTGGAGTTACCGACATCGTCTTCAATCACCAGATCGAGGACATTATCATTGTTAAAGTGACCGAAGGAGGGCTTTCTGAGGAGAAAAAAACATTTATTTAAAGTTAAACGAATGATAATGAGCTCCCAAAAGACAAACATACTTTAAAAGTAATGGTCAAAAATATTTTAAAAAAAGAGTGGCCGTATGCTTCTCCCTCCTCCTCAGGTTCTCTGTTTGTGGAAGAAGTTTCTTTCAGCTGGCAGAACCTCCCAGGTTCTTTGAGATGCTTCATGCTCCTGTCCCAAAGCATGACACATCCTCCACCACACTCAGGGGTTGACGTTAAGGATTTTTACAAACTATTTTTACTTGCCCAGTATAATGTTTGATAAATATAGTTCCTAATATTCCTTTTTGTATATCTATCAATGAAACATGTTTGTTTTTTAAATGTTTTTTGTAATTCAGTTTTTTTTTTAAGTTTCCAGGTTCCTGGTGTGTATATGCATGTGTCAGATAGTGAACTCAAGCCTACATTACCGTGTTAACATGCTTTTCAATCTTTCCTGTACATTCTTTTCAAAATAAACTTTGCTTTAAACTGTTGTGTGCTTGGAAAAATATAAATTGCAATGTTAAAAAAAAAAAAAAAAAACTTGACAGGTTAAAAACTTGTCACAAATGAATAACTTTTATTTTAGAGTCACGGTATGTTTATACAAGATAATACTATTAATATAATGTGACTTTTCGAGAGAATCATTATACATAGTTTTTCTATACAGGGTTTCTACAGTCTTACATAAGGTAATTTCAGAATTCCTTGACTTTTAACTGACTCAGGATTAGTTTTCCCTGACAAACTAAATGCAGCCGTTTGTTGTTTTGGTAACTACATAAAAATTACCGCTAGGTGGAAAAAAATCACTAACCTGACTCCGCCAGATGGATTTGCTCCGCATATCCATCTGGAAACCTTCCGTTGAAGTAATTTTGGGAAGGGGCGAAAATACTGGNCGTTGAAGTAATTTTGGGAAGGGGCGAAAATACTGGTTAGCTGATTGGCCTATGTTGGTGATAGACGGGCCAAATAAACCAATCAGCTCAACGAAGCATATGAAGTACTAACAGAGCGACGACGAAGAGGAGCCAATTGATAGATCAAACTCTTGCCGAAACCAGTCGGAAGAAGACCAAAAACCTCTTTCTCTAAGAAAAGCGTCCAGAGCAGTGTTCTGCTCTTCTTTCAGTTAAGAAATACTCTGTAATTCCGATAAAACTTGCTCCATAGCCACGCTAATGCTAGTTTCATCGGCTGAAGCCGCCATGTTCTTTAGACTGAACTGTCACGCTTCTCGTTGCGTCACACCTAGACCCGCCTCAAAGCCAATGCTGATTGGACGTTCGTTTGGTGAACGGCTCCAAATTTTCTTTAACGGAGAGCCTCCAGACTGATTAGCAAATGAAATCTTGAAAGCTCGCGAGATCAGGATGGTCTTACGAGGCTAAAGACTCACGCCATCTGACGGAAAATCCCGCAGCTTTTTCAAATCACGTGAGAATGTGTACAAAACAACTAAAAAGGCGCCGGCAACGCTTCTGGGTCGTTTTCATCGACTGTCGGTGATTTTAAAGTAATTCTGAGAGATAAATAGTTTTTTTTTTGCGATCATTGCACTTGCCCGGCAGGCAAATGCAATGAAATTTGTTCTCTCCCAACAATAAAAACTACTTGCCCCGGGAGATTGGGCGATGGTTAACATCGAGCCCTGATACTCTACATTAAACATGTGGAGATGTTAATGGCAGTGTGAAATCACCTACAACTAATTTGGTCTAAATCCAAAAATGAGATTAAAAACAATCCACTGGACTTTGTCTCCAAGTTTGAAGACATTTCGCTTCCCATCCAAGAAGCTTTTTCAATTCAAACAAATTCTGAATGACTATAACCTGGATGACTGAGAATCTTCACCAGCCTGATTGGGTCTAATGGTTGTTGTGGAGATTCGGTGACCCCAGGATGCTGTTCTAACCTGCCGACCACCTGGCTTATGATGAGCAGGACTGATAAAGATCCTCCTCCAGCCATGTTTGTCTCAGTTGTGATAGCTTTAAACTTCCTAATGGTTGCTGTGACTGCAAATGTTTTTTTTTTAACTTCAACTAAAAAAACTACTTCATGAAAATTAACATTTTATCTCCCTTAATCTCATAGTGGTCTTAGATTTTTTCTAACAGAAATGAGCCTCTGTGCTACAGTTGATATTTGGGATGTAAAAGTTTAATAACTTTATTAACTGCAAGACCAACTAATGTACTTGGGAAAAAAAAGAAAAAAAAATAATTTTTCTATCTAAAATTAACCTGAAAATCCTTAAGAAGTGTTTTGTTAACATGCAGCAGGAGGGAGAATCAGACATCCCTCTACCCAGTGACTTCTTCCAGGGATCCCAGACCAAACACAGGACCCAGATGGTTCTCCAAGGATATCACTGCATCTCTAATCAAAGTCCAGCCTACGAACTTGGATTTTAGGATCTTATTCTTTCTGTCGGGATCAGTACCTCATGACAACCGGTAAGGGTTGGTATGTAGACAGAGTTAAATCTGGTGCTTTGCTTTTCAGCTCAGCTCTTTTTGCGCATTACTGCAGATGGTTTAGATGCAACTCAGAGAGGCCGGGTTGGAGGTAGAATACTATCCTTCAAAATAGCAATCCATCCAAAGAGAAAGAAAAAGAGACGAAGACTCACCCAATGGTTGATGTGGTGCTGAATTTCCATCTTTCCTCTAAAGAGCTCCCATCAAATACAGTTACCTCGCTGTCAGACGAAACAACAAGGTCTGAGGAAACGTCTGAGTCCATAAATCTGAGCAAACGTCCTCCCTTAGACCTGTGAATTAATTGAAAACGTTACCACACAATAATAAACCAGTGAATCCTTTCTGAATAATGTAGGCAGTTTCTTACTGGGAGATGGGTACGAGGCCGGTTGTGGCGCTGGCGTTTTTCTCAAAGACCGTGCTCTTCTTCAGACTCGGCTCGGGCTCTACCTTGGCTTTGGCCGCAATCCTCCACAGAGCCAGTGCGTACAACCCAGAGGCTGTGAAGGGATCAGGTCTTTAAAAGAAGATCTTCCCTTGTTTTACATATCAGAGTAGATATATATATATATATATAAATCATAAAAAAGGATGATTATTCATCATTTAATATTGATATCCTTTTAATTATGCATTTAAGCTGCTTCAAGGAGGTACAATTATAGAACGATGCAAATTTTTAATTTATTGTCGTTTTCTCTAATCCACCCAGAGGCATATTATGTTTGGAGACTCAAATATATACATACATTCTTAAAAGCTGCTTCAATGGTGATTAATGATTTTGTCAAGATCCCTAGAAAGAAGATCCCCACCGTCCAAATTAGAACCTTATAAAACCTCTAGGAATAAAGCCATGCAGTGCTGCTTTATTTCTGCTTTATATTTTATACATTTGTGTCTGCATGTATAATTGGAGAACATTGGCAATTAATCCTAACCTGCGTTGATTTTTATATAGAAAGAAAAGCCTGTGGTTGAATGTGGCCCAGAGCGATATGGTTATGAAATAAAATCTACAATTCATTCATACCAAACCAAGTAAAATTATTTGAATGTTGCTTCCACCCTTTAGTTTTATAAAAACGTTCTAAATGAACGAAATGACTTTATTCTTCTGGAATGTTACCTGAAATCAAAGTGAAACTAAATCCAAGCTGTGAAACATGATTGTAAAACAAGTCAGCGGACCCGCTGCTCTAAATATTTCAATATAACCTTCACAATCTTTGCACATAGTGGTTTTACATAATTTACAACTTTATGGGTTTTGAAAATACAGTTTAGAACAAAAGGTAGTGAAGTCCATCTGAACTATGGGAATCCCATAGGTGAAAAAATTATCTGGATTTTTCAAAAAATGTAATGTTCTTAAAAAAGCAAATTCGATTAATCAATTAAATCGATTTATAATGCAGACCAAGAACTAGCAACAAAACTAGTATGAGTGTCATGCCATCATATTACAGTATCAGAAACGACTATTTGAACAACCTATGTGGGCAACTGCTACTATAAACCTCAGGGTCTGTAGCAGCTTGTGATGTTGGGCTTAGAAAAATCGTGTTACCAACCATTCTGTAACAGCACATAGTAGGAACCGTCTTTAATTTGGTGGAGAAGATGATCATTAGCAGCAAAGGAGTCAATGATCACAGTGGAACCGATCTGAGCTCCAGTCTTTCCAGAGAGCAATATCAGCTGAGTCTGCAGATTAGACAATAAACCTGATAGATTCAGACTTTTTCACGGAGAAATATCACCATGCAGCAGGTGGAGCGTTAAACGCAGCGGCTGCGGTTTTACCTGCGTGTCGTCTGACGCCACCAGCACCACGTCGCTGACATCATCCCCATCCAGATCTGGGACGCTGAGGACAGGAAGGGAGCTCAAGAGGCCAGTAGGCTGAAGCTGCTGCCAGATCATATTACCTGACAACAGAAACATCAGCCAGCAAACGAATGTTTAGTCAAAAAACGTCTGATTTTATAAATGATGTGTGATCACCGACTCCTAAACCTGTAGACTCAAATCTGACCTCAGAACTTTTGCTAAATGACCTTAAAGCTGAGGTCTGCAACCTTTAAAATCCAAATAGCCATTTTTCTCCTGCTAAGTAAAAGTTATTTTAGAATAGCAAATATCATATGTCCTTTTAGTAAAACATAACTTGTTATATTTGTTAAATATCTGCTGTAAAAAAACCACTTTATTTGTACTTTTAGCTTTTAAAAGAAAAACACTAAATGTTTCTAAAGATGATGCAATTCTAATAACATATTTTTGGTTATTTTAGTGTGATTGTTTTGTGATAATTCAATCAAATATTCCTTTAAAAAGCCACAAAATATTCTAAGACTGGTACTTTCTATTTTCCCTTTTTTTTATATAATTTTTTTTATTATATTATACTTTATATATTTGAAGCCAATATTTGAAGCCAGGGCAGAGGTTCCAAAGAGCCACATTTCTCAACAAAAAACAAAAACTTGCCTAAAAGTGCATAATAGTTGCCTATTATCCATCCGATCCATAGACAAGATAGCTTTAAAGGTCAATAATATAATGAAATCATAAAGTGAAACATCTAAATTTTGATTTATTAGTAAAATCATTCTGCCGTGATACTAATTTAAAGTTTAGCTGCAGCAGGAGCAGGTCTCAGACTGAACGCTAATCCGAAGAGAGGAAGAATGAAATATAGGCAGAGATCACACTTGACATCATTTCAATACTTTCTAATATCCTGCTGCCCTATTAATAGCTCGCTAAATTGCACAGGAGGGTTGATGAAACTTTTATTGCATCATATGTTTGTTCTCTACATAAAACTGCCTCAGATTTATAAACTTGGAACGATATGAAACAATAATGCAATGATAACGTTTCAGTCCCATTCATGGTTCAATCAGCGCTCCTTGTGGATATAATATAATCTACCCTGGAACCAACATCCGGAAGCATCATCCTTAATCAAACTTAATTATACACTGGAGTGCAAGGCATCATGGTGCATGGGTTCATTAAAGAGTCGAATGTTTACTACATCCGTTAGAACAACGGTCACTTCTGGCTAAATTAATGAGATATTTTATCAAGAAATAAAATAAATAGTTCATCAGGAAAATAAGTCCTCTTTAATGAGGCTTAGTGAGAAATTCACCTTTTTTTCAAAAATGCACAACTTTTAGTTCACAGGGAATATCAAAATACTTCTACAGATTTTGTTATATCATCAAAGTAATTTCTGAGCTTTTTATGGTGAAGATTTACTCCACCGATCCAGCTTTTTTTTCTCCTTTCTTTGATCAACACTGGCCCTAATGTTTGTAGGACTTAAAGGTGTAGTGGAGGATTTTATTTTTCCAGGTGGATCATCAAAATAAGTGGTCCTCCTAATTGTCAATCGTTCTGGTGATACGTTTACGTAAAGCCGTGCTACATACTCGTCCCCCAGTTAGCATCTTTTTGTGCGCATGTGTGAGCTACGGTTTCAGGCAGTCATTAAAGCTCATCTTTCTCACCTCGGTTCTTTGAAACTGGAAGCGGCACGTAAGAGAAAAAGTTTCTGAGAAGTGATCAAGAAAAGAGAAAGGCCTCAGAAGAGAGAAACAAATACAGAATGTTTTTGGGAGATTCTTTCACAAGATGGCGAACACTGAAAGCGGCTACTCGACAGGTAAAGTTTGGCATGCTATTTGGAGAACTCCATTTCAAATCACTGCTAGTAAAACGAGGATAAATGGGCTCTCAGACGCAATTAATAGGCATTCCCACTCGGGAGCGGGTACAAGGTTGTGAATGTGCATTTTTTCTTTAAGAATGTTTTAAAAAATGCACGAAAATCCTCCACAATACCTTTAAAAACAATGAGTTTTTATTAACTCATCTGTTCTCAGGTTGATTCTTTAGAGAACAAAAAAAGGACGATGGTGAAATCGTTACAGTCTATGAAAGGACAGCTGGTGATGAGCTCGAACTGACATCACATACATGGGATAAAACATGTTTTCACTCTCACATCATGACTATGCACATATATGCAGAAGAGGGAATCTGCAGAGTTTCGATGTGTGTAAAGGGGGGGGGATCTTTACAGAAATGGTTGGAAAGAAGAACAATCATTCAAGGAAAAAAAAAAAACTTGTTTTTTTTTTTTTTGCACCTGCAAAAACTTTTTCTGATTAAGTAAAACCTGCACTAACCAGTGTTTTTGTCTATAGCTGTCAGGGTGTCTGAATGGGACAACAGACAATGCCAGGTCTGTGTTTGCAGGCCACACTGGGCCCAGTGGAACCCCGCATTCAGCGGCTTCTCCCACAGCGTCTGTCCTTTTGTGCCGTCCAGCGCCACCATGAACAGACACGGGGAAGGCAAGCCTGGAAAAAAAAAAACACCCCAAAGTGATGAACAATGGACCTTAATTTTGCTCGACATTAAATGTTTACAGAAAGTAGTTCCACCTGCATCAACACATGTTTTGTTTGGAGAAATTTCTGCGCTTTTCAGGACAAAAAGGACATCCATCACCTTGTCGCTGTTCGCATTGTCAATAGCAAGGAAGTCGTATGTTGCTGTGGGAGAGGATACAAGAGATACCGTTAGTCACTGAGTAGGAGATCCTTCTATGTGCTTCAAATAACAGAAATCACCTGCTTCAGAGAAATTTCTGCTCCAGGAAATATTATACTGGGGTCTTTCAGGGCAGGGGATGATGAAGGAGAAGGCAAACACTACGGTGAGGCAGAGGAAGAGGGAGAGGAAGAAGACCCCTGTTCTCCAGTGGGTCATTTTAGAAAAACCCAAGACTTCCTTGCAACTTTTCTTCTTGAGTTCTGCTTCTGACGATGCTGTGATCGTTCCTGCCTCCTCTTCTGTCGACTTCAGAGGGGAACCCTCAGTGACTTGGTCTGTGGTCTCCATTGCTGTCCTCACAGCATTCCTGGATAACATTGATTACAAATGAACAGAACTTTCAAAAATGCACAATACCCCTGCAGAAATATTCAGACCCCCTAAAACTATTTAATAGATCGCAAGAAGGTGCTTTGTCTTTCTTTATTTATTTAAAAAGGATAGTGTATATTCATGAACATCTTAATGTAAATATGCCAGAAAAAGCCCAAAGGCTACTTTACATCTGTAGTCCCAGGCAAGTTTATAAGAAAAAAAGCAATAAAATACTAAAAAGAAAACATCAATCAATCGCATGATTGGTCGGGTGATTTAAAAAAAAAATTTAACAAAATTCTGCGTTAAAAAAATCTGTATGTTCTGAAATATTTACAATTACTACACCAACTTTGATAAACCTTCCTTACAAAGAAGCACGGTGGTGACAGAACAAAGCTGTGGGATACCTTTCCTAAGCTTAAGATTGAGAAGCTAATCAGGGGATTTGGGAAGATGGATGAAGATCCAGGACAATCCTGACAAAAAAAAAAACCTGTTGGAGTCACAGAAAACTGCAGTAGTTTCACCTTCAAGCAGGAACACCATGGTTTAGATCCGTGTAAGCATATCAATGTGTTAAAATGGCCTAGTCAAAGTTCACATCTAAATCTAACTAAGACTTTTTGGTGAAAACTGAAAATGTATGTTTGGCTGATGAATCAGATTGGGTTATTTTTTTTTGTGTGCAAAGAATTGGTTAAAAAAAATCCGTTCCTTTCAGTTAAAAATTAAATATCACCTACTGTTATAAAAAAATAAAGCAAGGAAGGAAGAAAGGCCAGTTTATTTGCAATGTACAACTCTGCACAGCTTAGTGGCAATCCAGCCCATTAAATCACAATGAATTAATTCAAATATCATTGTTTTAATAAGAGAAAAACAGAAAAATGTTTCAGAGCTTTGAATATTTAGGGGGACAGTCCATCTCTTTCTGCTGCATCAACCTTTGTGGATCTGAACCTATTCAAACGTGCCAGGTCTGGCTCCATACCAGAAACCTCTCTGCTCAAAAACAACCATAGAAACTGTCATCCTGAGCCAGAACAACACACCCAGATCACTCTGTGGCCCCAGGTTATTTACTCCCTCCTTAAAAAGGGAAATATGTATGAGAAAGCATATGGTAATCTCTTCCTGGACGGAAACAAATCCAAATTTCTTTAAATTCACAAAAACATGTAGTATATTTGCTAAAGACATCCATGTTGGCGAGAAAACAAAAAGTCTAAAATCAGGTAAAGGTAATTGGCTAACACAGATTGTTTAGCAAATGCTAATTCGGCAGAACAGTCTCCACTAACACTCAATAATTAAGCTAAAAGAATAAGAGTTGTAAATGCAATAAGATTTGTTTCTTACGTCAACTTTTCACCGAGGTTTCCTTCTTCGGTCACTAGTGTGACTCGACAGTAAAAACCCAGAAGAGCAAAACTTGATCTGAGCAAACTGTAAGAGAAAAGCAGAGCGAGCAGGGTCACTTTTACCCTTAGATTGTCTGATAGGTAACACTTTAGGAAATATTTATACAGTCTGTATGCAGTGTGTTAATATAAGTATTACCAGTGTCTAATGATAAGGTTTGTGTTCTAGTCTGATCCAATATAAAAATATGTATTTTTAAGACCCACTAACGAATGCTTGTGAAAGATTTCATCCTGACAGCCTAAATTTAGGGTTAAAAATATTCTTACGTGCTTGGTCTTTAGAGCTTTATGATTGGTCAATTTTAGATCCGTAGTGCCGTCAGAATTCTTGCGTCATTTCCTCAATTTTGAGCGGAAGCTAGCCAGTTCACGACATAGAGAAAAGCAGCCAGCGGGGATGGTTAGATTGTTTGAAAAAAGCTATTAATATTGTAAACAAGTTAGATAAATATTTCACTGTTTTGACTGTCGACGGATTCACCTTAGACCATGTCCGCCCAGGCTCAAATGAGAGCTCTGCTCGACCAGCTGATGGGAACAGCGAGGGATGGTGAGTAGCTGTGAAAAGCTAAACGAGCTAGCCAAGATGGAGGCTTTGCTAAAGGCTGGCTTGTGTTGGCGAGTGATGGACAGACCTGCATGAATGGATGTACCACAGAGGGCTGCTCAATTACAGAGTAAAACTAAATTCAGGCCTTTGATTTATACCAAACTGATCCTTTTATGCGTTCACCCGCTGTTTTTAGATCACATTTACATACATTGAGGAATTTTAGCTTACGTAGCATGGCGGCTAAGTTCGCTTTTGCTCATATACTGTTTACTGTGAAGTCTGGGAACCTTCAGGCGCCATACTGCCAAGCGCTGGAACGTATCCAAGTCGGGATTATTGTTAAATTAACTAATTAGACCTTAATTATCGAATTTATCTTAGCCTTTTTACCCGCGTTGACATTAACGCGGGTAATAATTAACTAATAATACTCGTGTACATTGTATAGCTTTTTGGGCAGTAAAGTTTTAACTTATGTTCTTAGTTAATCAAACTTACAGCCTGGTTTAAATCTTGCAGTTCTTTTTTTTTAACAGTTTCTTAACAATTCGTTTAGTATATGGAATTTGGAGAGTAATTTGGTAGTTTACAGTGCCTTGCAAAAGTTTTAACACTTTAAAATCTGACATAGCTCTACTTTTTTTTACATGTCAGCTAGAAAAATCAGAATATTTCATTGAAATAGAAGAGGAACACAAATGGTGCATAGTGTTAAAAATATATTTTTTCAAATCAGAAAAAATATTAATTCATTTGTTCTCTGCCTCTCTTTAAAGATGCTCTTAGTATGGCCCATTGGAACCAGTTTGCTTTAGATTTCACTAAAGAGGGGGGGAAAAATCTACTGCTTTGAAATTTGACTGCAGTTGATGTATTTCAAAGCCTTAGTTTTGTTAGAAAGCATCATGTGATTCTACAAATTATTCTCAATATTCAGTTCTCTGTCAGAGCTTTGTTCATACAGCCATTAAAAAAGTGTGTCAAAGTTGTGATAACTGCTATTCACCAAATGAGGCAGGCCAAGGAGTGGAAAATAATCCAACTATTTGGTATATGTGGGATGTGCAGCGATTGGGGTATGATCTGATCAAACATAGTGGAGGCAGCATCATGCTGAGGGGTGCTTTTCTTTGGGGCAACTTGTCAGAGTTCATAGAAGATGAAGGGAGCTAAATCCAGGACCAGCCTTGATGAAAACTTGTTAGAAGCTGGAAAATACTGGAGACTCCAAGACTGGATGATTTTCATATCAAAGCAGATTTGTGGATTGAAACTTTTAGCTGCAATTAAAAATAAAACTATCATGCTTTTGAAGGGCACTGTCTATAAACTATTTTTTCAAAGAGAATTCTCCATTTTCATCATATTCAGCTAAAAATAAAAAGCCTGAGCATCTAGTTGGAAGTGCTCTGCTTTTATCTTCAGCCCCACTACCAAACATCTACTTAGAATTTTTTGCAGCCAACTTTTCATTTTATAAAGACAACTATTGTAAAAAGTAATTTGAGCAGAACTGTGGATCATCTGTGAAGAGCTGATAGTTCCATCTGTTCAGTAAGAGTGGGGTTGTGTTGTGAGCTTGTGGGTGTATGTGTGATTAGATTGATATCAAATTCTTCCCATACATGTGTTGCATACAAACTGAACAATTGTGGCCCCTTTATTTTATTCATTAAGGTTCAGTGTATCATTGCCAGCCTACATCAATCTGCAAGGGAGTTGCAGAAAAGCCTCATGTTCATCGAGCCGTGAGTCACACATAATTTTTAAAGCTGTCATGATTAATATCCAAACCATTTCTTTGCATTCCGGATATATTTTTATTTTAGAATTAATTTTTTTCAAATAAATCGTATCACTAAACAAGTAGATTTTTCTCTATTTATTAGCATAATAATGCATACATATATTTATTCAGTGGCACTACAGTTACCAATAGTGTTACACTTCTTGAGCTAACTCGTCTAGTTGCGTTTTTGTCCATACGAACAATTCTCCTTTGACTACGACTATTAAAAGCCGTTACACGGCAGGTTTTTAGAAAGCACGTTTTTAGCAGTCCACTCAAAAAAAACTTTGCAAACTTATTTACAATTTGACTTGTGTATGACTCCCAACTTCTTACTACAGGTATGGGCAAGAAAACTGTTCCCATTTATACTTTTCTACAGCGGGTTTAAAATTCTGCAGCTGAGATGTTGAAGATGCAGAGGGGTACAGTATGTGGTGCTGATCGCAGTGTGTATAACCACGTTTCTTTCCCTTGGATTATTTTTGTTTTTTGTTTTGAATTTATTTAATATTTTAGATAAATGAAAGGCTTGGCTGGAGAATTTTTAAGAAAGTGTTTTGTTTTGTTTTTCTAAATTAATATTTTTTTTTGCATAGTAACTTTTTTATTTAAGCTGAACTTCAGGAAAGTAAGAAAACTAGATGATTTATCCCATTATTTAGAAGCAAATGTCTTTGCACGGCTACCACCAGCGTTTTGTGTGATCACAGTGCAGCGTTGGCCTCCTTAACATGTTAATCTAGATTGAAGCTTTTACACTTCCATGTTTTGGGGGGCTTTGGTAAGGTAAGAACCAAAGATAACAGCCTCTAATCCGTTCATGAACAGCTATATTTATTATTAGTTAAAACAGGATTATCCTATAAGTTGCTGTACCAGAATAATTACCCCTTCATGGGAAACTTAAGGACATTTCTCATAAGTAAGAACAAGAGGGACATGAATCTATTAAGTTTAGGTATGAGCAGCTATATTTGCCAAATATGCTGTCACAGTACTCTGATGTAAAGTTCTGGATGCCTCGCTCCTTCAGTAGAGTATGTGAGGTTTTTTCTCACTTTTGTTTTCTTGATCCGTTTCAGGTGATGAGACGCGGCAGAGGGTCAAGTTCACCGATGATCGAGTCTGCAAAAGCCATCTTCTCAACTGCTGTCCGCATGATATCCTGTCTGGAACCGTAAGTGACCCACACAGCTGTGTGTCGTAATGGTTGTCATACCTCTGAATGTTATCAAAGGTTTTTATGCTTTATGTGATGACTGACAAGATTAAGGGCATCATTTAGAAATAGAAGGAACAGTAACAGTAGAGTAGACAAAGTAACATTAATACTGAACCCACGTTCAGTGTTTAACTTTTTTTCCATTAAGCTGCAGCGATGGCTGTAAACCTTTTGGTGTTAGACTGACTTTCCAAGTCCTACCTCCTGTTTGATATGTCTGCTCTTTGACTAGGCCAGTCTGACCCGTGATCTAAACCATTCTCTGAACCTCTGCCTGTATGTTTTGGGTGGTTGTCGAACTAGACTTCGATCCTCCATCCCAGTCTCCAGCTTTCTGCAGCCTTTTACTGGTTTCCTACATAATTGTCTTGGATCTAGCTCCATCCACACCTCCCATCAACTATGGCCATCGTCCCTCACTATAATACTACCGCCACCATGTTTCACATTTGTGTCATCACCCCACTTGTAACCCTCTAAACCTGGGATAATGATGGAGAAGTTGACCTCGCTATGAACTTTCCCTTAGTGTTCTCCTTTACCTCTCTGCCAGCTTCCTTGGTCTTCATGATGCTGCTTGAACCACTGAGACCAAAATCAGGACAGCTGAAGTTTAAAGTCTTTTGGTTGCAGTTCACTTTATTTATAGGTGTCAAATTAAAGTCCTTAAAATAGATCCAGGCCACACTTTTCACTTTTTTAATTGGTATTTTATCCCAAAGGGAAGTTAAATGTTTATATTTATATCCTGAACTAATGGTTGTAGATGTTAATGTCTATAGGCAGGAAAGATTTCTCTGTAGTGATCTTTTTTCCAGTGAATATAGAGAAGCTCTTGACTGAAGACTCTCTGATTTTTCCCTAGCAAGTATTTGAGGCTTTCAAAGAGGAGCTGCATTCAAATAAACGCACTAATTAGGAGACACCTAATGGGAATCGGATTGTAAAATTGCACACCTTTCCGCGTTAAAACAAGGAGCTTCTTTGTCTTTATCGTATAAAGTCTCAACGAAAACATTCTGGACAAAAAAGGGTGAATTTAACTGAATATAAATGAAAACTGGCCTCAAACTTTTGCTACATGTTCAGTTACATAAATTGGTCAGTTTGATTTTAATAGTCCTGAATGATGTTTGTTTGTTTGTGTGATAGCGTATGGACCTGGGAGAATGCACAAAGATCCATGACCTGGCACTCCGGGCAGATTATGAAATAGCCTCCAAGGAGAGAGATCTGTTCTTTGAACTTGATGTAAGTAAACATCTCAGCTCTTTACCCATTTTAAAGGAGTAACTGGCCTGAACTTGTTTAAAAAAAAAATGTCTTTCCGCTAAATGTTTTGTGTTTTACCCCTAAAGGCCGTGGATCACTTGGAGACCTTCATTGCCGACTGCGACCGACGGACAGAGTTGGCGAAGAAGCGGCTGGCTGAGACTCAGGAAGAGATCAGTGCAGAGGTTGCAGCAAAGGTAAAACACACACCAACTAGAAAATTAGTTATCCCTCTGATTGTGTGTTGGCCCTAAACTGTATGGATGCCTTTCAGGCGGAGAAAGTCCATGAGCTGAATGAGGAGATCGGGAAGCTTCTGGCCAAGGCTGAGCAGCTCGGAGCGGAGGGGAACGTGGACGAGGCTCAGAAGGTTCTGCAGGAAGTGGAGAAAGTTCGAACCAGGAAAAAGGATGCAGAGGTGAGCAGGGAGAACTGGTGTCTTCTGTGGGGATCTTGTTCTCAATGTAAACAATAATGTTGTGGGTTTTAATCCATCTCGTTTTTGTCCTGCAGGAAGAATACAGAAACTCCATGCCAGCCTCCAGCTTTCAGCAACAGAAACTTCGTGTTTGTGAGGTTTGCTCCGCCTACTTGGGTCTCCATGACAACGACCGCCGCTTGGCTGACCATTTTGGTGGGAAGCTTCACCTGGGCTTCATCCAAATCAGAGAGAAACTGGACCAGCTAAAGGTAGGCATCAAACTGCCGCAGCGTGTGCTACTTCTCACGGCTAATGAAACGCTGACTGGGTGAGTTTGTAGGAAATTATTTCTGACTTCAGATGTTTCCTTTGTAACAGAAAACAGTGGTTGAGAAGCAAGAGAAAAGGAACCAGGAGCGCCTAAAGAGGAGAGAGGAGAGAGAAAAGGAGGAAAGGATGCGAAAAAGGTAAATTGACACATCTAGTTTTGTGGTGATCTCTCCAAGTGTGGAATTAAGCATGATTGTTTTTTTTCATTCAACAATTCATTGTTTATTTCCCAGGACCAGGTCCCGCAGCAGAGAGCATAGAAGGTCAGCAATTAAACTCATCTGTCTTTATCATTTTTTTAAGCATATTCCTAAACAATTTTTTTAATACCTTATGAATATAAGAATTCAAAATATTTCATTGTGTCTCTTTTAACCAGGTCCCGTTCACGTGACCGCAGGAGGAGGCGCTCCCGCTCCTCGTCGCGGGACCGGCGCCGTTCCCGCTCTCGCTCCAAGGACAGAAAGAGGCGGCATCGCAGCAGATCCCGGTCCCGCAGCAGAGGGCATCGTCACAGCCATGAGCAGAGCTCCAGACATAAGTGAGTACAAAACACACGCAGCTGAGGTTTCACTGCATCTGGACAGACGGAGAGCTCAGAAAGGCTTTTTCTCTTCATCTCCATCAGTCACTTTTATCATCTCATCAAACCAGATATTTACATACAGCATAAAACAACCTTATTCAAAACTAGAAGTGATTAGGATCACTTGGTGTTACATAGATTTTTTTTCTCTGAGGCTGGTGGTTCTGTTAAATTCTGATGCGCAATGCTTGAGTGAAAAGTAGATTTGTTAAAACTACGCCATTTTCCCCTTGTAGGTCATCCAGGGACCGCGAGCGCTCGTCTCGAGATCGTTCTCGAGACAAGAGGGACAGCATGAACGGCAGGTCGGACTCCCGTCGAGGGGAAGACAGGGACACAGGGGACTTCTGAAGACCAAACAGCATCTGCTATGACACACAGCCTCCTCCTCCTGTCTCTCACCTCTTGGTCCCTTATGTTTGTTTTTTTTGTTAAACATAGTAGTTGCCTTCATACCTTTGCTTTGTTTGGTAATGCAGTCCATCCTCATAACTAAGCTGTGGTATGAAATCACTTTTCTAGCACTGTTTCAAATTTTCTGGATTGGGGAGACGGTTGATCAGTTCTTATTTGAAGGCTGTATTTGTATTAAAATAAGTCAACAAAAAAAAGTTAAATGAATACAGTCCAGGCTGCGAATCCTGCAATCATAACAGCCAACTGATTTTACTCCTCTAATGATTTTTTTTTTTATGTTTCTTTTAAATAAAGGTCTGTAAATATGCGTTAGTCTAAAAAGGCCCGTCCTATCTGGTTTTCTGTCCCTCTGAGGCGTTCTTTCTGCTGTGTCGTGGTAACATGCTTCTCTTGAATGTCTGTCCTGATTTATTACGTTTCTAATTCAGACCCCAAACGGATTTTAAAGTTGTAGTATTGGGGGAAAAAAAATATTTTATGACCTCTAAAGTAAAAACTTGTGAGTTTTGCCCATTATTGGTTAAGAATTTTTTTTATTTTTAATTAGTTCTGGTGATGAATATCCTCTCTGCAAGTTTCACCTTCTCCCTTCCTTTAATTAAACGGTCTGTAGTGTCGACATGTGAAGGATCAGATGCAGCAGTGGCCTACTGGGAATTAGAACCGAACCAGTAAACCGTAATGACTGGCCCACTACATTTATCTAGAATCACATTAACTAGATTTTAATGGATGCACTGCTCCCCAAATGTGTTCAGTCAAGTTGGACTGAAATTTTTCTTTAAAGTTACAATAAAAGAAAACATTTAAAGTTGTCTCTTTTTTGTGTCATTAGAACATGCATGTTGGATGAAATAAAAACAAAAGCACATCCTTAAATATTTATTTGCACAACACAGAAAATATAATATTGCATAATAACCATTGAATGCTCCTAACAGATAAAAATGATAATCAGTTTCTCTCTTCTAACCAGCTGAATAAAATAAACTCAACAGTTGAAGAATATAATCCTCCTGAGCCTTTTCACAGTGTGCTGCTCTCTAGCTCCAGATCAACCTTCATCTTCTGCTTCTCCATGACTGCTTCCAGTTCTGTGGCCCTCCTGGCATCCTGGAAGGAGGAACAGACGAGATTTTAATAACACTTTGTAAACGAGTTTAGACCAGCATGGGCTAGTTGGCACCAAAGGAGACAAGGGATTTAAAGTCTTCATAAGCAAGGAGACATTTATTCTGCTCTATTGATTAAAAAGTTAATTTAATGAGACATTTAAAGGGAGTCATCTTAGGTTTATGCTGTCATCTCAACTTGTTGCTGAACGAGGGTTATTTTTACTGAAGAGAAAAATATTTTTTTATTTGTATTCTAACACTAGAAACATCATGTCCATTGTGATTCTATGGAATTTAAGGGATCAGATCGTCTATTTGAGGATAAAAATAAAGATGAAATTAGAACTATTTCTGATTCAAGTGCATAAAAGATGTTTTATTTAAAATATGCAGGGTTTTCACTTTTTGCATATTTCTGTTGAAATTTTTACCATTTAAGCTCATTGTTCCAGTTGAATAACTAGACACTTGTTTGTTCAAAAATCAAATCTTGATTTCATCTTTTTTTTTTTTTTTTTTAACTCATTTGATGGTTTTTTTTTTTAACAGTGTCCTTTCTGACAATGCGGCAATAAGAATAATTGTCTTGATGCCAAAAAGAGCCTAACAGATTTTACTTTCACAAGTGGAGCAGTATGGCAATTGCCATAGTGTTCCGCTTGTTTCATTCGTATAAATTGCTTTATTATAATTATGCAGGGAGTTTTACAGTTTATATGGACACTGCAATGTAAATAGAGCAGAAAAACAAGAAAAAAGAAAAGATGAAAGAAAGAGGAGAGAGAAAGGAGACAATGACAAAACACTTTCAGTCTGCTTCATCACCTGCAACGAGATGAAAAAAGAACAGCACAACCGAAAGACATGGTACGAGACATACAATAAAACAACACCTTGAAACTATCGCTAAAGTAGTAGTATTAAGTCTGACAAGTACTCTGTGTAACCTGAAGATATGAATGTGGGCTTTCTGTATGGAAGTGAATCTTTTGATGGTTCTTAAACTGCACTACTATTTGTGATTTCTACAATTTGGCCAAAACGATTCTATTAAGTCCTAAGCTTTTATTGATGAAAGTTTGATGCCTTAAAATATGAAGCTGTTTCGGACGCCTCATTCAGCCCCATGTTATGGCTTGTGTGGGTAAAAAAAGAAATATATTTTATACTTAGTTATATTTAAGCAGTTAAAAACTGAAGGGCATTATCTGTGAATTGAGCTTGGTCAAATCTTAAGTTGAATTTTTGTATATAGTGGGAAACAAATATTTTTACTCAGGGTCGGCATTAAATGAAAAATAAATCTTTGTCTATTGGGGAACAATAATGATTTCTGTGTTAAGATAATCTGACACATTTGATCAACTAAATACAACAGTTACTAAGTCTAAAATCATCAAATAAAGAAAGCAATGATTTACCTCCAGCTGTGCTTTCTGCACAGCGAGCTGACTGTAGACTCTGACCCCCTCATCTGGAAGCACAGCTCTCAGCTCCTCCTTATTGAGTGAAAAGAGCTGAGCTCCTGTCAGCACGCTCAAACATTGAACCGTCCTGCAACGACGACAGCACAGGTGAGACCCACAGGTTGCTTATGAAGGTATGAAAATGTGCATTGATTGGGCATCACTCACGGCTCACTGAAGCCTTTTCTCCTGAGCCACTCAGTCACCTCCTCTGGAGGAGAGTGGTAGTCCAGAGGAACTGAGGTCTCTGCAGCTCGATGGATGACCAGGGGTTTGTTCAGGTTGGTCTTACCATTGGTCAGCCTCTGGAGCAGCTCATCATTCACCAACATGACTTCATGTGGAAACAGATAGAAATAATCATTAATCAACATAATCCTGATTTGAAATCAGATTTTCATCACAGATAGTACCAGTAGAAAAGGGAAAAAGTTATATATTTATATGTATATATATTTTTATATATATAAATAGGCTCCTTCTGAGAAAGTAGCCTAAAATCTGGTGTGATTTTCTGTTATTTTTGTAATAAGATACTTATAGCCTATAGGAAATCTTTCAAGCCATTGATATATTAAAGGTTGAAAAAAAGACAACTAATCTCTAATCTCCATACTTATCAAATTTTTATATGTGGGTTCAATATATATATGGGTTCAGGCCATACTATAGGCCAACTCTGTCACAAACTTTGTATTTTTACGATAAACAGTAGAATATCCTACTAACAAAGCAGGCTTAGCTTATTGTTTTGTTATATATTTGAACATAAATGTCTCTAAAATAAAGACGTTTTCAAGTGAGGGAGGATTTATTTAGTATGTTACAAGGGAGATCTCACCTTTATCAGTTTCATCTGCGACTGGCACATGTTGGCTGCCTGTTGGGGAGGTGCGAGGGCGCTGAGGAGAGTGGGAGGGAGTGGAGAGCAGAGCAGGGGGGCTCGGTGGGACTGGGGTGATGGATTTGTTGAGGGGGGGCGGTGCTGGAGCCTGCAGCAAAGACAGGAAAAGTTTCACAATAGTGTAACTCATCTTGAGTTCCACTTGTGTGATTGCATCATTAGTTCTTGTGGGATTCTTACACTGGGAGGTTTATTGGTTACGGGGTTGTCTGTGTGATCCACTGGTTCCAGGATGTTGAAGGGGACAAAGCCCACCTCGCCGTACCGATTACGACACTTCCACCAGCGTTTCGACGATTCCAGCACCTGTTAAATCAAACAATAATCAGAAAACCATGGAATAGATACCACCTACATCAGCCCTGGTGTAAACCCTGAAATACATGTCTTATTGCAGTATGTCACGCTAACATTTAAAATAAAATCCAGAGTTTAAATTTACTACGTTTACCTATATTTTCTTTTCTTTTAAAGGGTCACAAGAATATATGTAGGACGATACAAGGGGCGTCCAGTAAGTAATGCCTCCTGACCCACTTCAGGTTGATTGATCTAGCTGAAATTTTGCATG
>NW_015150709.1:674342-691961 GCF_000732505.1 Cyprinodon variegatus
TTGCCCACCCCTGCTGTTGAGTGTAGAGCAGTGATCCGGTTTTTGGATGGCCTTGTAAGGCCTTGTATGGCGTCGGCCATATGACGGGGCATCATCACCATACGTTACTTTCATTTCATTAAAAGTCTCCCATGGTGTGCGTCCTTTTAAATACTAAAACTGTGTGTTGTATATTCACCTCCAGGGTCTCTCCGTGCTGCACCGACAGCTCGGTGTTGTTCCTGGCGTTGAAGTCGTAACTGCACATGTAAATCCTTTGAGCCTCAGCCGAAGGACCTTCCCTAAAAACAGTAGAAATAGTCGTTCGTTTACATGCAGTCACTGAATGAGAGCAGCATGATTATCATTGCATCAGAGATGGCTTACCCTTTGTTGTAGATGCTTTCTGGAGGACTGAGCTGCTGATGGGGCTGCTGATGCTGCTGCTGCTGCATACAAAAAATAAAGGTAAAAATCTGTATCCTAAAAGTACTTTTATCTGAAATGTTCTCTGTACACAAAAGGACCCTTGTGTTGATTTATGGTGGACCTTCAAAGGTACAAAAGGACTATTCAGGGAAAATGGTACAAAATTGTACCAGTAGGAGTCATTTTTTTAATCTGTCTGTTGGTTAGAAATGTTCTGTCTTCTATTCAGTTAAATGTTTAACTATATAAGATAAATGTTTGTCATGATCTTGGTTCTCATGACTGGCTTAATTATTCATTCAATTCACCTGTTCAACTCTTCCCAGTTTTTCGTTACTGCTCATCTGATCCACCTACTCTTGTCTCTATTTAAGCTGCTTGCATCCAGTCATCAGTGCAAGATAATTCTTGTTCTCTCTTGCCAGTGGTGATAGTGTTTTTAGTGTACCGTAGTATTTCTGATTTGCTGGTCTGCCTCTCAACCAATGAGTCTGCCTGTTCCTGTTCTGATCATTGTGCCTGACCTGGATTTGGACTCCTGCTTGTTCTCTGGGCACGGACTGAACTTGTGAACCAGGTTAGTGACTCACGTTCATAATCGTCCACCGTTAGATTTACATGGTCACTAACCTGTGTTCCTGTTCTGCAGAGTTTATTGTGACAGATGCCCTAGAAGCTGCCACTCTGATCTGCCAGTTTTTAATAAAACCTCTTTAATTAATCCTACTGTTCTACCTGAATACTGGGTCCTCTATTCTGAGATGTTACAATGATCTAGATCAATGTATTAATGAAATACTCTAAGAATGGACAGGTTTTAATTTTAGTAATAATATTGTTTTAATCTGAATGAACTAAATGTAAATAAAAACATTTTGATAAACAAAAATTATTGTTTTCAATGTAAAGGTTTGTATTTTCTCCTAAATGTGCAAATTCCCATGTTGCTTCAGCTGTATCTCATTAGGTACATCACTTGTACCTTTATAATGGGTCTATGGTTTGTACCTGTATAATAAAGGTTCATATTCTCATCGTAGGCACAGAAATGTTCTTTTAAAGGTAAAGACAATAAGGTTGAACATGGATCCAAGATTCATAGGTACAATTTTGTACTCCACTAGGGTACAGCTGAAGCGACAAAGCCTATGAGACAAGGAGGCTGGTCTGAGCTAATAGGAAGATGCATGAAGCTAAATTCAGGATAATCCTGAAGGGAAACCTGTTAGAGGCTGTGGAAGACCTGAGACTGGATCAGAAATCCCCCCCCATAACATACAGCCAGAGACACTATGGGATGATTCAAGACAAAAAGGGGTTGGTCTTCGACGAAGTGCCAAAAACAAGATGATTCTTCTATGTGGACCTAACATTGCTCTGTGGGAGTTGCTAACAAGTTTCTCACTGCAGTAGTGTTTATTTTAATAGCTGTTAAATACCATAAGAAAACATTCCACCCAGAAAATGACAAGAATGAGCTGCAAGGACAGCTCTGGGAGAGAAAATAAATCTCTCTGTTTTTGGGGCATATCAATAAGCTTTTGGATCAGAGCTCATTCATGTGAAAGAGTGGCCTAGTCAAAGTCCAGACCCCTATCCAGAATCTATGACGAGGCATGAGAAGGTCTGCTGCTCCATCAGATCTGGCCGATCCTGGATTGTTTGTTTTGTGTTTGTTATAAGAACACAGGGGTCAGCAAACCTTTCCTGACCTTAAAATCAGCTGTTTTAAATGGACAAAATTTTTGTAGAGGCACAAACGCAGCTTGAATCTTCAAAATAATACAGCTCATTTTTATTATACGTAACTAGGGCAAATGTGTTCTGATGTTTAAGGTAAGGAGAAAATTAAGTTGCAAACTAAATGAAAACAAATTTTTCGAACACCTAGTGCATGTTCTGCATCGAAATACCAAGAATAAAACAGCAAAAGCTTGCAATTTTGAGTCAGCTTTACATGTTAGGACATGCTCAGATCTCTAGCATTGTTGGCAAACTTATATAAAGCTACAGCGGAAAATCCTGGTTTGATTTAACAAGCGTGGTGATAGTTAAAAGCAGATCAGGGTCAGACTAACAGCCAGAGGGGTAAAGAAGGGCACAGTCCTTTTTTAGGACTTTTTATGATCCAAAGCTGTGGTCACTCATCTCTCCTGACACAGTGAAACTAAATGTGAGCTAAGCCTCACGCAGGTATTTGATACCTCTTGTTTTACTCGGTGGGCCTCATGTTTGTGCTGTGACTCGACAGGATCCTCCCAAACCTGCCCGTCCGCCCTCTCGGCTTCTGGCTTCCAGCCGTCCAGGAACACAGGAGTGTATGGAGCGACAGGTCCTCTGAGCTGAGAGCTGGAAGGAGAGGGGAGAAGCAAGATGTGTTTTTAGCAGCTCAGATCATGCAGAGTTTGTACAGTTTTGCACCAGTGGTTATAATTTAGATGTTGGAACACCTGGAATAGCATCCAAGGTGTAAAATTGTGACAATAAGTTTACAGAAAATCTTTAATTAAAATTAGGAATTGAGATATTTTAGGCACCCAAATATAAAAAAAATATAATAATATTATGAACTTCATATGATCTGTTGAATTCAACATAGATCAACCAGAGATGCTTTAGAGACCTGCTAAAAAATTAAGCGTTAACAAGCTCTCTGGATAAAACTAAAGGTTTGTTTGGACTAACTACAATATTTGATCAAGCCTGGGGAGTTTTTGTCGCCACTGACCGATGGTTGGTCCAGTTGGGACCCAGTGCTGTCCACAGCTCCTTTTCCTCCCCGGTTAGAGTGTCTTGAAGCAGGGAAATAGCTGAGCTGGTCATAGCAGGGCTGGACACAGATGCTCCGAACGCCGGTCCCCCAGTTGTTTTTACCATCTATGTTCAACAAACAGACAGAATGTCAGAGCTTCTCATGCTGAAAATGAACACTTGATCTAATGAGGAAGTGATTAATAAGACTAAATAAAGCTGAGCTGACTTAATGTTAGACTTTAGTAAATGCAGAGCCTGACTTAAAGCTGAAGGGGTGTAGGTATAGACAATCAGCATGTTTCCACTAACATGTGTCTGCCTTCACAAATTAAACCAACCTGCTCTTAAAAAGGGCCTCTAATCCCACATGTGATGTCAGATTTCTACTGGAGTAAAACTATATTATTGTGCTGATTTCAGATCAGTAGAATCAAACTTCCTACTAGAACCAACATAGGCGTCCCTCTTGGAACTGCCCGGTGTAAACAGTGTCGACCTGCTGGTTTCCAACAACACTGCAGATAACCAGTTTTTCCTTATTTAGACATGACACATAGGTTTTTATGTTTTTTTCCATCTGCATTTTTTCAAAGGACTTCAGTAGAAGGCAGACAGACTTCTCCTGCTTGTGGAAAATATTTCCCCTCTCATCTAAAAAGGCTTATGCAATTAATTTTCTTTTTAATATTTATTGTCTTGGTTTAATTTGTTTTAAACCTTTTATATTTCATGTCTTTCTACTTTTCAACTTTCTAATTTTTGAAAGTGCATTGTTTTCAATCTATTATGTTATAGTTCAAATGTCCATTAACATGTTTTAATGCAGGTTTACTAGGGATACAAGTTCTCTGATGTTCTACAAAGTCTGGATAAATTGATCTGTACTTCAGGATGCAAACATTTCCTCCTTATTTGGCTTTTCGGGCTCCACTTCAATAACCAGCCCTGTAAACCTACCTTACAAAAAAAATAGCTCTTTTCTTATATTTAAACCAATCAGACGGAAAATGTGTAGAAAGAGGGGGGAGAACCTTGCAGCAAAGGTCACAAGGTCAGGTAGAACTGGTCCTAATCCCAGTTATGGCCCCTATAATGAAGACATAATCCAAAAATAGCCTAATGGTGATATGAGCTGAAACATACATAGGTCCCATGGACCTATTTAGTTTATTAATAATTCTGTTTTAAATTCTAATTTCAAAATTAATGTGACTGCTTCAGTTGCATTGAGATAGGATCAAAGTTTTCATCTGCTAAAGTTTTTTTAAAAACTAAATTAAAAAATAAATAATTAAATTAGCTACCGCTGTAACTATAAGTTTGAGTTAAGTTCTAATTAAACTGGTAATTCTCATTAAAATAAGTCCCCAGTATGTAATATTCCTGAATTATTAATGTACATTCACCTAATAATCCAAATAAAACTTTATTTAATCTTTTAGTAGGTAGTTCCAGTTACTTTTTTCCTATTGTAATGGATTTTTAATATTAGATAAGAAAACTTAACATTTCCAAGCCAAATATGTTAGAACAACATACATTTTGATACTGATTCTGATTCTGATTTTAAATTAAATTAAATTATGCAGAATTTACAGTTTATTCAGTGCTGAGCCACAAGTAGCTCTTTGGTTCTGCAGCTATATAATATATTTTATATGACTGCTGTTTTTTGTTTCATGCTTTTCTGTTCTCCATATAAAATGCATGCTGGCCCCACCCTGGCCAATATTAAATATAGCCTAGAGCTGCCACTGTCTATGTATGAGACACCTGCCCTACCCCAAGAAAATTGTAAAGCAGGCCTAAAAACGTTAATATTGCAAATCAAAATGTCTTCAGTCTGTCTACAATCATTGTGGATTTAGATACTGGCCCTATTTTCACATGATCATCTTTTTTTACGTTGCTAATAATAACCTTATTTTGTTGATAGGGTAAACGATGGGATGTGCTGGGATATTTTTCCAGTAAAAAACCTACCATATCAAGAGGTCTGAACACATGGTGTACCAGCTCCTCTGAGGAAGGGTTGGCAATAGTCGATTTCAGACGAGCCTTAAAATGAAAACAAAAACCAACCACAGGTTATTATTACAGCAGGAGGTTCACTAACAGGTTAAGAAAAGGCGAGTCGACTGAAACACGAACCAGGAGGCAGAAACAGTACTTAAACTTCTGGAAGATGTCGATGAATTCCTCCTCTGGTGGTGGGCGGGCCTTTTCCGTCAGTAAATCATCTATTTTTCAGCAAACAAATTAGTTATTCTACCTCAACATGGGGGTGAGACTTTTATTTTTGTTAGAAAGATTAGGCTTGATTTTTTACCTTCAGCACTTTGCTTTTTGTTTTTCTTCTTCTTCTTCTTCCTCTGGTTCAGGACTGTTGATGCCTCTGCGGTCTGCTGCAGTTTCCCCATAAAGGTCTCAATGTCATCAAAACAGTGATTTAGGATCATCTGAGGGAGAGAAAAAAAGATTTCTTTATCCTGTTTGATAAAAAAAAAAGTCACTTCAAAGAGAAAGATATGAAAACTAGAACGTACCACTTCTCTCTCTGCGCGCAGGAAGGATAGGTCAGGCCCACCATTTATTCCATTCGCTGCTAAAAGCAGAATCAGAAGGTTCATTTTAAGCATTTCTTATTCCCAATCCTTTTTTTTAGATTTGTTCTGATAAAAGTATGCTTATTAACTCAAACACTCCTTAATAACTTCTTATTTCTTACCTCTTAGTCCAGGATAAGGTGGCGGGTTGACTGGAGGAGGGTTAGGAGCATATGGGAAGGGAGGGTTTGGAATACCATAGGCGTCATACATCTTCTCTTTGCTGGAAGGAGGCCTGCGGGAGACATGGGGACAAAGATTAACCACTTAAATTCATCGATGGGGTTAAAGGTGAAGTCAGAGCTGTTGTTTATCGTGATGCTGTCTCCAGAAACGCCCTGTCTGAGGAGCTTAAGAGCCAAATATGAAGTCAAAAACACAATTTAAATACAAATATATATAAATACATATATATTCATGAATTGGGAAGAACATTAGGACATATGTTTTGCATTTTAAGAATATTTAAGAGCCTCTGTTAGTTAAATCCAGGCCTTTTCTCACAGTGAAAGCTGACCTTTAAGAAGGATTAAGATAACTCAAGTCTATAGGAAGGAATTATCACCTAAGCTTCACACAATTAAATTGCCACAAACAAGTTTGACATAAAACATTTCTGCTAAAATCTAATATTAAAAAAAATCCAAAGCATCTTAACAAATGTGCCCCCATTTCCAGCGAGTTTTAATAAAAACCCAAGGTGTCTTACCCAGGTTATTTGTCCTTCAAGTGTCCCTAGAATAGAAACTTCTCATAGCAGGTGATCCACTCCAAAGCTGCTGTCATCAAACGCCTGTTCTTTCTGCTCTCTGCCACAATGGCCTCGCTCTCTCTGTCACACCTTCTTAAGTTATGCACAAACTGGTAAAACTAGTCTTTGTTTCTGTGTCAGCTGTTTACACTGTCCTACCTGTATTTCTCCCTCCCTTGCTTTCAACAGGTGGAAGGCTATAAAATTATGAATAGATTCCAGTGAGAGAGGGAGAAAATAAAAAGATTTCAGAGGAAATTAACCTTGGTTGAAGCTGTTTTCTTGTATCTATCATTACTTCAGCTCCATGTGTGAGAGAGTCCGTCCCTTCTGTCTATACAACAGCAGAAAGTAAAGCCTACTTTTTTGTAATGATATTCAAAAGCAGGACAGTAACATCACATTAGGGTTGTTTGCTTTTTCCAGGATTTTATTTTCAGAGCTTCTAAACCACACGTCTATTGTACCTGTTGCCTTCAGGTGCGTTCTTGCTGCTCCTGGAGTTAGGCCTACCCGAAACTGCATTTTTAATGTCCTCACAGATTTCCGCTGCCTGTGAAAATAAACAGCATCACATTGTGAAACCTTAAAGTGTGACGAGCCAACCACAGGGGGAGCAGCTCATACCTGCATTGATTCACTGTTGAAGAAGTGAATATCCGGCTTCTTCTCGTTCGGATGCTTGCAGACCAGCAAGAATAGGGATGGGAAGTGTTTCTCCATGCTGATGGGATCGCAGCGGTAGATATCTTTGAATGAATAGCGCTCCAGCTCATCCTGCACAAGAACTGGAGGTCATTATGAATTCAGAAAGTAGTTTTATTTGTCAGCTAAGCATGGATGAGGGCTGGTCTGATCCAAAACCTGCTCTGATGAGGAACACATTTCTATTTTAGCCCAATTGGTTTCAAGTTTTATCTCTAGCTGTGGAGTTGACATGAAGTAGATTTTGCTCTGCCTTAATTTTTTTTATTCACTTTGTGGAACAATAACACTACCCCACACCATGATGCTGCCACCACTGTGCTTCAGTGTTTTTAGGCTTAAAAACCCACACTGACTTCTCTAAAAACACTAAATCATTGTAGCCACATAGCCGTGTATTAGTCCAATATGAGAACCCCGTGTAGGATGCGGCAAACAACATTTAGATTTAAAGAGATTTGTTTTTGGAGCAGGAGTTTCTTCGTTCGTTGGTATCCACTCAGGGTTGATGGTGCTATTCTCATGTAACTTAAGGTTATTTATTGATTTATTTTTCTTTTTTTTTGTTTTTACGGCACTGGTGGCTCAGTTTTTTTTGACAGTAGGCTGACAGGAAAGGGGGAAAGTTATTCGGCAAAGGACCACAGGTCAAATTTGAACCTGGGTCAGCCGCGTTGAGGACTAAGGCCGCTGTACATGGGTCGTGCGCTCACCACTGCACCACCTGCACACCCACCTTGAAGTTATTTCTAACCAACATTGTTCTACCACAGGGAGGCAGTTTAGGTCAGAATGTTAACACTTGAAATGGATTCTATAGCGAGACAAAGGTCTGGAACAAGCACCAAAACTGGTTTTGAAAATAATAGAGCAAACAAAAATGTACCCTCTGGAAATGCTCTCTCCAAACCTTAAGTTCTACTTCATTGATCATTCGCAGCCTCTGCTTAAAAGCAGATTCTTGATTAAGAAACCAAGACTTATTTCTAATTCTACCCATTCTGATAAAATAAATGTTTAAGTATTCATCCAGAATTATGCTAGGAATATTGATCCCTGCAAAAACAGATAGAGGGACAATTCTCCAAGCAACTGTCTTCATCACTAACATTCGTAAACAATTGTAAAACATATTTGGATGATGGCTGTTTATTAAGGTTGAAAAGGCCTCAGGTGTTAAATTAGCAGTATCCCCTTATAAAAGCACCACATTTTGCTAGAATTGAAATATCCTTGAGGAACCCATGGTTCCCATGCACAGGAAAAAAAAATCAAAACCTAGACAAAGCATTTTTTCTTAAAATAAGTGCATTCGTTCTTGGATTGAGGAGGTAAGAGAGAAATTTTGCCAATGGAACAAGACAATTTACACTTAAAAACACAATTGCATTGTCTTATTTCAAGTGCATATGATCTTATTTTAAGAGTAAAATAAATAAAATCTCATTTACCTACTCAAATTAAGGGTAAAAGCACTTAATTTAAGACATTTTTACTTATTTCTTTATCTTTTTTCCAGTGTGAAAAAAATAAATAAAATCCAGAAAGCTGGGAAAAAAAAGAAAGTCAGTTTTATATTAGCTCTTTAGCTACTATCAGTTAAGAAGAACCAGGTAGCACCTCAGTCTTTATGTCTCGGAGACAAATGGAGTCACTCCCGATGTCCATGAGCATCTTTTGACTCCACAACTTGTTATTCTCTGCCAGGAAGGAGAGACGCGCTTGTGCCTCCTCTACACCTTCAACATCCCCACCCTGGAGTGAGAATGTCAGGAGGTGCTGCAAAAAACAGAGAAAATGCACTAAATTAATGAGGACAAATCGTCATATCGCAGAGCATTGAATATCATACCGTACGCAGATGACACTCACGTCTACAAGATGCTTCATGGCACTTGTTATCTTCTTCCCTCTGTCAGCTGCTCTGAGGAAAAAGAAATTTTTCTGTCAGGGTGAAAGTAAATCCCAGACCTAGTCACAGATTTGGTTGCTTTGTCTAACTATGATGGGGATCTTTTTTAGGCAGCTGTCTATCTCCAAACAGGCGGGCTATATTCAAATTAGCACTTCCCTTGTTTTCAGTCTGTTGTCCTGGCTTGTCTCCTCCTCAGTGACACAAGCTAATGATGTGAGAGTGAGCTGCCCAACCAGTCTGACCACACTGCAATCTCACCATTCTATCTTTCAGCTCCTTAGTCTACATGGTCCCCATGTAGGATTCACTACAACTGGTAGTACAGACAGCACACAACCTTTCGCCTTACATCACGGGCATACAACCATTTTAAAGTTTCAGACTACTGCACAAAGTTACACAGAAGTTATTTTTGTAAAGACAATAAGAATGGATTTGTTGTTAGAAAAGGAAGTTGATTCATTAAATAAAGTTTAGTTTGTAAAATTAACTGAGAAAGGTTTTGGAACCCAAAGAACAATGAGTGATAAATTAATAGAAACCTAATCATAAACAGTTGTACTGCTACACCTCAGTGTTCTGTACTTAGTTACTGATCAATTTGAAATCATTGGAGAATTAAATAGTATTTCAATGAAAAGTGCCAGAATGGTTACAATATGAACCGGACTTAAAATGTAGAAATAACTTACCTTTAGTGACAGACTTTCTGTGACTTTTTCTCTGATGTGATACTACGATTGTTGCTGTGACTTAGTCTGGCAGCTGGTGTGTCTGTTTTACTGTTCGACGTCACAACTGAAGTGAAGGTGTGTCGCCTTGAATTGTCCTGCCCCAAACATAACCTTACCTTGGAGATAATAATATTTACTTTGTATCATTCATGTGAACTAACAAAAACCGACACATCTTTAACAAATAGGACCTCAAAATTAAAAGCAGAGACTTTTTTAAGGTAAAAAAAAAACATGGCTGCCATTATTAATAAAAATGAATAAATCAGGAAAAGAGTCAAACACGATAAGCTAAAGCTTTTATCCATAGTTCAGTTCTTTTTACTACACTATAAATATTGAATGGGCTTTAAACTGTCATACAGCTCAGTTGTTTGCTATGTGAGTTGCATTGGTATTTTGTTTCCATAAATCTATGATGTTTATGTTTTAAAAGTATATATTTGATTATCTTCAACATTTCAAATGGAAAAAAAAATTAAAATCTGTGACTGGGCAAAAGCTTTTTCATAGGACCTTTTTAGTTTGAAGAAATTTCCGTCTGCCTTCTCCCACATAATATATTCAAAATATGCTTATTTTTAATCTTACCCTGAGGATATTTCCTCCCTCTGTTTCATAGCCTGAAACAATGATTCCAGCAGATCTACATCATGATCAGCAGAAGCTTATTCCAACATGTTCTGCACTGACACTGCTCAGTCGTAAAAATGTAGAAATCATGAGATTTATTTAGGAAACATGATTTTATTTTCCCGAATTCCAGTATAAAAAGCAATTATCGGTACATGTTGTAATCCAATACTGAGCCTTTAGCCCAGAGTCTATTTGTAGAACTACATTAGGTCAATACTAAGTGAAACATTTAGATAAATACAGCCTTAAACAAGCAACATCATGTGGTTTTTAATGCCCTGACAATATTTGCTCAGTATTGCATGTAGGAGCTGGACAATAGTGCACAGAACCACCTTTAAGAGCAACAAATGACTTGCATTTCCATTAGCTTTAATGGACAGTTTTGGTTCAACTTTCTTTAATTTGCTTCAGTTTATTGGATATGTTAATATTGTTCTAGATCTGCACCACTGGCTCTGACTGTATCTTGATTCTTTCTTTCTTTTTTAGTTGCTCAGTTGTGTATTTGCGTGAGTATCTCTAACTTGTTTGTTTTGTTGGACTCTGGAGTTTCCGTCAGGCTTTACCTTTTTGACAGATGGTCCCACATTTGATTTCAGAAAATGGTTTCTTGTGAGGATTTGGTTTATGCACAATCCCCACCCGGGTTAACCTGTGACTTATAGGTTGAATATGTTTTATTTACACTGCCTTTCACAAATATTCACACCCCTTAAGGTGTTATTCTGTCACGTCACAATCCTTAATGTTTGTCTGGATTTTATCTCATAGACCAAAAGATGTGGTGCATGTTTGTGAAGTAGAAGTGAAAGCATGACTGGCTTTCAAAACGTTTACAGATGAAAATCTTAAATGTGTGGGACAACTTCCTCGTTTACTTTCAAGAAAAACCTTAGTACAGTCAGCTCTTCTACAGAAATCAGCTCAAACTTTGCCAGTTTAAGAGAAATGAGCTATGTTTCCAGGAAGTTAAAATGATTCTTAATTTAATAATGTCTGGACTTTGACTAGGCCATTCTATCCTGCAGCTCCAGAGAAACAGGTGACTCTTTGGATCCCCAATATTGGTTTTAATACTTTTACCTGGAATTTATAAAGAACCCAAAAAAAAATGTTATTGAATAATTGCACCTAATTTTAACAATAAAGTAACGCTCAACTTACCAGTAATAGTCAAGTTGTCAGTTAAATGCCTAACCTACATGCAAGAAAAAAAACCAAAAAAAAACAAACAGGTTTATTTAGTTTAAGGGGGAGTATAAAAAATTTCTGTTCCTTTGATCTTCCTGGGGGCTCGGGTCTCTGAGGAGGAGATTCGGAGGTGAAACAGAAGAATAATATGAAGCAGTGTGCGAGAGTGAAATTAAAGTTATTGGTTGCTGCCAGGAGAAAGCCGGGGAAGTGAGTGGAGTCGTGGTGTGAATACTGAGTAAAGCTTCCAGAGGAATGGATGTGATGGAGGATGGACAGCTAGAGCAGACCGGTGGAAGATATATGGAGCCACGAGGAAGCCAGAAAGTTATGGTTCTTGTTCGATAGAGATCCGGTAGGAGGAGGAGCACAGGTACTGCTCAGGTAGCCTTGAAAAGTAAACACGGGTGATGTTTCAGTTAAGTGTTTTTTTTTTTCTCAAGAAAAGCATCAAAAATACTCAGAACACTGGGCCAAACTCCCTGCAGTGATAAAATTGCTGCCAGCCCCTAATAAACTCCATATGATGAGAAGAGTCTGTCCATGACATCAACCTTTAGTGGCAAAAAAAAACTATGAAATGCAAAATATACAAAAATCCCAGAACCTTAGCAGAAATACATTTTGTAGTTTAATTTTTTGTCTTGAGGTTAGAAACTAGACATTGTTTTCTTAATCAAAAGGAAATAACAAAATTCCATAAACAAAATGTATCCATCCTTTTATTTTGAAAGATTTATTATAATGTTAATAGCTTTAAAACAAAAAAAAATAAATAAAAATAAAATTAGGAATAATTTCTTTAAAAATGAAAACAAATGTCCTCGAGTACTTTTTCTTAGAAATTAGAACTTTTTTTTTTTTCTAAACACTAGAAGCTCTAAATGAGTTTCATTTAATAGGAACGAGGATAAGAATAGTTATTTGGCCATAAAGGTTGACGCCTGATTTAAAACTATCCTATAGTATCGCTGAATATATGTTAAGGGTACTTGTCAGGTTGGAAGGTGGAACTTCCCTGACTCTGCTAAAGAAAAGCATCCCCACAGCATGATGCTGCCAAAACTATGTTTCACCAGGAAGGTTTTGTGCACAGTCTAGCAGCAGATTTCCATCTCCCCTCTTACAGGTAAACATTTAGATACCATATCTTGGTAGGTCTGCAGTTGGTCCAGCCTTTCTCCACATTCAGATAATGGATTGCACATAGCTGTAGGAGATGTTCAGAGCTTTGTATGTTGTTCTAAAACCTTACTCTGCTTTAAACTTCTTCACTACATTCTGCCTGACCCAGCTATAAACCAATGTTGTGTTGGGGCTTTATGCAGAAATTAGTGTATCTCTTACTTAATAACAATCTCCACCACTTACAGCATTTTGAAACAGATTTGGTAAAATCTGGAAAAGGGGGCCGAGTTTACTTAATGGAGCTGATAAGCAATGATTATTGGTTATGTTATTTTGAATTGTTTTAGTGAACAAACTGAGCCCAAACTCTGAGAAAAGATTAAACAAGTAATGTTACATCATTACTATGGTAACCACAAAGTAATCTGAATAGTCCATTTTGATTTTTAGATCAAAATTATAACAATTTACAATCTTATGATCAATCTTTGCATAAACTGTCAAATCATCCATCATCCATTTTCTGTCATGCTTATCCCAAGCGGGGTTGCGAGGGGTGCTGGTGCCCATCCCCAGGGGTGGAAAGTAATGAATTACATTTACTCAAGTTACTGTAATTGAGTACTTTTTATGAGTAATTTGTAATATTCTGAGTAGTTTTTGAAATATGTAATTTTTACTTTTACTCGAGTAAATTTTAATCAAGTTTACTTTACTACATTTAAAACCCCCTCACGTTACTGAGTAAAAAAAAAAATAAAAAAAAAAATACTGATTAAATTAAATGTGGCCCTGCCTTGCAATTACCCTTTGTATTGTCTCATAATCCAGTGCTGCGCTTCGGAAGGTGGCAATTGTTAATCACAATTTAGGGAGTATGGATGAGGAAAGGCCTGAAGAGGAAACATATTCTGGAGACGAAAGCCAGAAAAACCCTTGGCCATATTTGGAAGGATTATTTGTTTTCAAATGCACAAAAGGGAACAATGTGATAATGCAGTGCAACATGTGCCTGCCCAGCAAAACAGAGCTTTCGGCTTTTAAAACATCAACATCCAATTTACGAAAAAATGTGGCATTAAGTTAGTTATCATGGTGTTGTTTGTTGGACAGTAGGATTGAAAATTGTTTGTACTTTATGGTTCAGGTTCTGACCGTCCTTGTGCTGTGAGGAAGTATGTTGTTTAGCCCAGCTGATCTTTTGCAAGTGTGGATGTCCACTGAAATATGCCTTAAAACCGATAAAACACCTTGTGCTCAATTCGATTCATGACTCATCCTTTTTTTGCATTAAATAACTCAAAGTAACTAAGTAACTTTTACTCAAATTACATTTTAAATTAAGTAATTTTGTACTTTTACTTGAGTAAATTTTGAGATGGGTAATTTTACTTTTACTCTGAGTAGAATTTAGGCAAAGTAAAGATACTTTTACTCAATTACAATTTTTTAGTACTCTTTCCACCTCTGCCCATCTCCAGCTGTCTACGAGCCGGGGTACGCCCTGGACAGGTCAAATCATATTAGCATTATTCTCATTTTCAGTAAACAAATACAAAGATTTTAATGTCTGTTCTAAAATGTAAGCATTTAGAAAAATAAAATAGAAATAGAGCTTTATTGAACTCACAATGGAGAAATTTACCTCTGCATTTAACCCATCCCCTTGGGGAGCAGTGGGCTGCCAACGTAAGGCACCTGGGGAGGAGTGTGGGATTACAGGATTACTCAGAGACCCGGATGTGGGGATTGAACCAGGTACTTGCAACCTTCTCAGAAGCACAAGCACTGCTCTAACCACTAGGACACCTCTCCATTTATCAGAGGCCACTGATGTTTGGAAGTTTCCTTATATCTGTCCAGACATGTCTGCTGTATTGCTTGGTCTTCTTGCAGCTGTTTGTTTTCTGATGTTCTCTATACATCTGTAAGGTCTTCAGAGCATAGCGACAGTTACACTCAGATTTAACACAAATATTGACCAACTAATCAGTCAATTTTTGGAGACAACTGGTTGCAATAAACTATCTTTAGACTTTTCTGTCTTTTTGCTTCTCAATTTTTTCCCAGTACTTTGGCCTATCATTAATCCTATGAATTAAATGAAACATTTCTTTTTTAATTTGATAATGCAGGTGTTGAAGCAGTGCCTCCAGAAGAGGGTGCCAGAAGCTTTGAAAGAGCAACACCTTTAGCCAAAAGTTTGTGTATAGATTTTGAGATTTCTCCCCATTTAGGCCTTAGTTTGAAAGAAAAACTAAATATGTGGGATTATTTCTTTCTGAATGATCAGTTACTAGTAATTTCTGTGTTGAGCAGTTTCTATTTTCATCAGATAAAGAACTTAAAGTATTCAATTCCCAACCTAAAGCCCTGATGTCTCATAGATAAAGAAATCAGCAAAGAAAACAAATCTTGCTCTTTGTGATAGAACTTCTAGAAATGCTTTCTCTACAAGAGTTAAAGTTAAAATTATAACCAGGGATAACTGTCTGGAATTAAGTGTTAAAAGCAACTTTCATCTCTGTTTACTACATTTCTTATCCTCCAATAGGAGATGTTTGGGCGGAGTCAGGTAATGAAAACGTTTCAAGTTGACTTTGTCAGGACGTTTGAACAACCTCTTGGAGAAGATCTACTTTAGGTAAGAGAAGGTGACTAATTATTGAAATAATTAGGAAACTTTACCGTGCATCTTTGATGTGGAGGTTTGTCATTGATCGCTATAGCATCAGAGAGGTTTTATTTACCTCCACAGCAGGCAGGCAGCATACGTGGCAAGTATGCGCGTTTGTTGCTCCTACAACGTATCTGTGATTTAAATTTAGAATCATAGTTTTCTGCGCTTTTCATGGTTATTATTATCTGTTAAACATTAATAAAAAATAATAATAGGGAGAACCCCAATAAAACCTTGGTTAAACAAATGCAATAAATAAATGTAAAATATTTAGCATTTAGATTATTATTATTTTAGTTTATAATTAAATTTTTAGCTCTACTGTTATACAAAAATACTAACACGTGTTGGAAAATTCAACATTAATCCCTCCCAGTATTTATTGATCTTGGAGGAGACAAGTGATGGAATGTTACGTTCAAACCACAAACCTGCGTCTTGAATCCAGTGTTAGCTCGTGACAATAAATTTGCTTTTAAAGCGTTTATTTTTATTTGTGAGCAGTGGCGTAAAGCAAACAAAAATTATACAATTGTGTAAGATGAACATTTTTCCTGCTTGATATGAATTTTTGGAGAGGTAGGCCATAGATATCCATAATAAAGCCTTTATTATGGATATCTATGAGGTAGGCGGCATCTGTCTCTCAGTTTACGAGGGGATCATGAACGCATCTCCTGGGGGTGTGGCATGGGCAGCGCCTCGTTCTTGCATCAGGCGGAAGAAGCAACCTTTTGTGGAAAGAACACGCGGGTAAACTTGTCATATTTCTTTATGTGTTTTTACTTATAAGTAAACATAGATATAAGTGGCATCGCGTGCCTAATTCACTTTGAATGGTGAAAATAGAAATTAGCTCCGGGTTTATTTAAATGACTGCATTAGCAGCCTCCGTGGTCCACGTGCGTTAGGGAAGAATAAGAGACTTTTCCGCCTCTCTACTCATTGTTTTCTAGCAGTTCCAGCTGTTGGTTGGGGTTAAAATATGAACTGGTGTCCAAAGCTGTGAGTTTAGAATAAAATAGGGAGTTGAAGATGCTAATAATGATGTTATTAGCCCAGTGGTTTGTTATGGTCACCTGGTATAATAGTGTAAGAAATAACTGAGGCAAATTAAATTAGCTGTTTTTTCAAAGAACAAAGGAACAAAACAAACTGTGTTTTGTGTATTAATTGAGTTATAAAGGTTACAGACCCCTGATCTTATAGATAAAAACTGTGATACCAGTTTTAACACATTATGTGGCAAGTTAGATCTAGAACCACAAGATCTATATCCAGCCAATCAGCAAAGATGCTGCTACATGGCTGTACACCAGTTAGATGAGCCCTTGAATAATATATTACTTACTGCAAATTAAGATGAAAAAAAGTTAACAAGTCAAGAAAAAAAGGTAAAAAGTATTAAAAAAAGGTAAAAATCTAATTAAAAAGTAAAAAAAAGGTAATTAGTTAATCAAAAAGTTAAATTGTCAAGGGAAAAAAGTAAAAAGCTAATTAAAAAGTATAAAAAAAATGGCAAAAAGCTAATTAGAAAGTGAATAAGCCTAGTTAACAATTATATTTTGGTTTATAAACTAAAAAAAAAGTACCAGTATCAGCATCAATGCCTCTATGGTTATACTGGACCAAAAAAAATTATGTGTTTCTTTCACACTCAAAGTGTTTTTCATGAATTTCTTACAGAAGCACTTTTGTTATTTTTCTCAATATATTCGGGCAATTCAGCGTTTCTTGTTATTACATTGACTTAAATTTTTGCCATCAAAATTTTACAAAGGTAATAAGGTCTTGTCCTGGATTCCAATAACACTATTGGCTTGAAATGTGGATTTTCAAAGGATTTCGCTGAGTGCCCTATAAAGGGTTAACACAACTGGAGCTTAAAGGTAACTGTAATTTTATATAATTGTTAGAGTAAATGTTAAAGGGGAAATATGGAGTTGGTAAATGAATAAATCAGTTATGGTCTCTTCCATCAGAACACATCATCTAAAGAAGTGGATTATGTGCAAAAACTTATCCAAATAAGTAGGGATGCACAATATAATCCGCCCCCTATCGGTATCGGCCTTAAAACTGAATATCGGACATCGGCCACCCCACTG
>NW_015150709.1:692344-700163 GCF_000732505.1 Cyprinodon variegatus
ACGATGAAATTTCACGAGATTTGGAAAGTAAAAATAGATCGATACCGCGTTTTTAAAAATCTATTTGATATCAGCATATGAAATATATTTGAGTATATTATTTTTCAAAGTGTCAGAAATGGATAACAAAACTGCTATTTTCAATGACTACATATTTTTGTCCAGCTTTAACATCGGTATCGATATCGGTTATCGGCTACATGAGTTTTAAAATATCGGCATGTCGGATATCGGCCAGAATCCCAATATCGTGCATCCCTACAAATAAGTAAAATTGTTCTTAAAATATGTGTATTTGCTCTTAATTTGAGCAGGTAAATAAGATTATAGAGCAAAGTAATCTGCATTCTTGTCCTTATAAAGGCATAATTAGACATGATTTACTTAAGGCAAGATAATAGAGATGTTTATTTCTTATTTTGAACATAGATCATCTGAATCCATTGGGATATATGCATTGGTCAAGTAAAACTGACTTACTGATATTCAGTTTTTCCAGTAACAGGAGCCTGTTTTTCATTTGCACTGGTCCCTGTCCAGAACCGCCCATGGTTATTACAGATACTTCCTTTCAGAGAAGACAGGAAGAGAAGACTAAACTCATAGCTGTGGAAACCAGCTTACCTTCTAACCACAACCAGAAGTTAGACCTGCTGCCAAAAAAGGAGAAGAGAGGCGGAAAAGTCAGAGAAACTGTGCTGATGGTCTATTTTCCTTGCAGACCTTTGAAGGTGGCACTTTAGAACGATCATTGATCCCACCATAATAGGTTTTCTACTTGGTATAAACTTTGTATTAATGTGAGTGGTACTTATTTTACATATCGCTCAAGCTGCAGGCTTGAAACAGTAAAAGTAAAGCTTTACTTAACAGAGATAAGAGCACCAATAAAGTGTCTTTTTTTTTTTTTTTTAACAAGCTGAGCTACAGGAACTGTTGGCATTTTAATGCACTTCCCATTTCACCTGGATAATACATTACATAAATGCACTATATCAGCTCCAACCAAAAATGAATAAGTATGCAAATCTAGTGAATATTTTTTATTTTATGTGTGGTTCAGCAAATAGTTATACAATATTTATTTAGATTCTCATGTTATAAAGTTTTTCAACTTTTAATCTGCTTTTTTGCTGGAACTCCTCCTCCTGTTAATTCCTTCAAACCAAAACAGATTGGTTTGGAAATGAAGCGCCCCCAGTATAGCTAATAAAGGAAATTGTTATTGTGATGATTTCTGGATTTTATTAAGACAAATGTTTGTTGTCTTTTGCTTCAGATGGAGAAGCAGCCTCTGCCAGCCGATGATGACAAGGTGGAAGCTGTAGAGCCGGCAGCTGATGGCGGAACCGAGGCCATGCAGCAGGCCGCCTCTGAGCCTCCCGCTAGAGCGGGGTGGAACAGCAAGGTTGAATACTTTTTGGCTCAGGTGGGATTCAGCGTCGGGCTCGGCAACGTCTGGAGGTTTCCATATTTGTGCCACCAGAATGGCGGAGGTGAGAAGCATATTCTATGCTGTTTTAAGACTTGTTTCATTTCTGATTGCCCATTTTTGTCAAGCTTAGACCTTCTGGAAATTCTAGCTTCTTTTAATAAATTAAGAGCAGCATTTTAAATATTTTGTAGCAGTTTACGCTCCTTAAATATTTATATCTGAAACAGAGAACAGCTATTTTAAATCAGGGATTTAGAAGCGTAAAACAAAGAGCAGGCATTTTAAACTGCCTCTGATATTTTGTTATTCCCTGTTTATCCCCTGTTTAGTCTTCCTTTTCCTCCTTTACACTTTTTTATATGATTCAACCTCTTTCTCACCGGCCAAAAAACACAATTAAACCCACTAACAATCATTTTTTAGTGGATGTGTGAACAGCTCATGGACGCCTGTCTAACAGGGTCAAACGATTCAGCAAGCGACTCGCGTTAAAATCGCCTCGGCTCAGATTTGCATGTTGTGCGAACACCAGAGCCAGGTCAACCCGCTAATTTAGGTAATACCAATGAGCGCAACGTACAGACATTAACACAACGCACCAGATACTTCTGATCTAACAAACCGAAACAACTCTGTTTACATTCCATAAACTTGGAGCAGCGCTGGTAAGGGCGATTCGGACAGATAAAAGAGCGGGACAATAAAGCACACTTACTACGCATTGGCCTCCTTACTTGTTGCTCTCCATTGTTTATTTTCCTTATATCTATTGCACTGGTGACAGCATCAATGCTAATCCTGCGTGATGGCGTTACAAGACATGCAGCAGCGGGTAGGGGTGTAAATCACATCCATCATGGCGATTCGGTTCTGTATTGTTTTCCTGACCCAACGATACGATTATTTTCGATGCTCAAGAATACACCACGATACGATATGATTAGTTGGTTCATTTTTTATTTTGATTTTTTACCTTACAGGCTAAACAATGTTTCAAATTTGAAATAAATCAATGAAAGCTGTAATATCGTTATGCATTTTATCTGAGAAACAACAGCAAATAACAGAAGTAGAAAAGTTGCACTCCACCTAGGCCTATTAAAACCTCATTCACTGAAAATTAATAATAACACTATGTTATAGATTCTGAAAGGCCTTGCATCAAAAAAATAAAAATAAAAAATACTGCACAAAATAGCTGCAATGAGTGCAATGCAATACCTCAGTTCCAGAGTGTCGACGTCCCCGGCCCCTCCGCAGACAGGAGGCCGTCTTGTTTTGTTTTTATGACCGAAATTGCGGAAAACAACTCGTGAAGTTGGGCCAGCTAGCAGAGCGAGGTGCACGAGAACTCCGGGACCCTTTATCCACCTGGATCCCTGCTATTTTTCACCGTCATGTCCCTCTGTTGTCGGACAAATTGGCCCCCACTTCCTCTCCGCCTCGGCCGCATGAATCGATACTCCTGCGGACGTGTCCATACATCGGATCGTCGGCTGTTGGATCGATACAAAATGATTATTATTTACACCCCTAGCAGCGGGGGGACAAACGTCGTGAAGCTTGCCAGCGAGGGGTTGTAACCATGTTTTTTTGTCAGTGAGAAGGGAGACAAATGCTGATTGTTAACGGGTCGACTTATGTTTGAAAAAACATGCGTTACCCGCTATTTCCAGTTGGAAAGAGGCTTGAGTAACAAAGGCAAATGCAAACACTGCTGAACTGTCCCAGGTCTTTTCCACTGATAGGCATTTATAACTGATCATGACAAGCTTTAAAAGTAAAAACAAGAAAACAAAATGGTATAGAGTTTCTAGCTTTGGTTGGAGTTTCTGATTTTGGTTTTCTCCTCCCAGGAGCTTTTCTCCTGCTCTATGTGCTGCTAATGCTGGTGATGGGGATCCCCTTGTTCTTCCTGGAGCTGGCAGCAGGTCAGGACATCCGGCAGGGAAGCATTGGGGTTTGGAAGTACATCTCTCCAAGGCTTGCAGGAATCGGCTACTCCAGCTGTGTGGTGGGTAGATGCTAAACACTCAGCATGTGTGGATGAAAACTATACAGACAAATAATGATCTCATAATGTTGAACAAGCTTTTTTTCCATAATATAAAAAAACAAAAAATATTTAACTCTGGAGGAGGAATTTCTGGACTGCAGAAAACCTTTTTGTATAAAATGAATCTATACTGTTATTTTATATCTATGATATGAGAAGTTTATTTTGAATGTTTGCAGTCTTAGAAAAACAGACCCAAATAAACAATCGAATTACAATAGGCCCTTGCAGCGCCTTGCTGCTCGGGCCTAATAAAAAGGTTATTAAATGTTTGCTTATATGAATAATGTTTTTACGTTTGGTGGAGCATCTAGCCTGAGACTTTATCCTACCGGCTAAGTATTAAGTTTGCATGAGAAATGAAAGCTCATAACACATGAAATATTTTAGCCAACAATTTTCGCATTCTAAACAGTCCTTTAGGAGTTGAATATTTTGCACATTAATACTTCTAGAACACTATATCCTCAATATTTTAGGCTGTTTTATGTGTTTTACTAGTGTTATCTTAACAGGGTTGTGCAGAAAACTGTCCGGAGTGACACCTATATTCATTTTGATTAAACTAGATGCATGTTTTTGTTCCCAAACATTAAGGTTTGTTTCTTTGTGGCGCTCTACTACAACGTTATCCTTTCCTGGAGTCTTTTCTATCTTGGGAGCTCCTTCCAGTATCCGTTGCCCTGGAACCATTGCCCAAAACAAGGAAATATAACTGGTAAAAAAATATATAGAAATTTCCAGCGGACAGGTTATTTTAAAAGTTTTCTAAGGTTATTCACAGATGGTGGTTTCTCTTGTTCTACCAGAAAAAGAATGTGAAGACAGCTCCGCCACATCTTACTTCTGGTATCGCAAAGCTTTGAACATAACGGACTCCATCGACGAGGTGGGCTCCTTCAATCCCTACATCGTTGGCTGCCTGTTTGCAGCGTGGACCATTGTGTGCCTGGGAATGTTCAAGGGTATCAAGTCTTCTGTCAAGGTAATCATTCAGGGTAATTCTGGATAATTAAGTTAAAGTTTTTTTAAATACACCTCATTTTTCTATTTGGCTGTGAATCTGTAGTCTAATACATTCAAGACAGTCGATTTTCAACCGGCTATATTTTCCGTTGCTCACTTATTCGGGGGTCACCACAGGAAGTCAATACACTAGATAAATGAACAACAACCTGCTCAGATTTAATTGCTCACAGTTATTTTCCAAATTGTCTTCTCATATGAAGGAATAACAGGGTTTCTGCGGGTCATTAAAAGTCATTAAATTATATTTTTTAATTAAGGCCTTAATTGGCATTAAAATGAATTAAATGTGATTATTGTGGCATTTAAAATGCTTTATAAAAAAAAGATTTATAAAAACAATTCTGTCAGATATATTATATTGCGATATATTTGCGTGGAACTGCTTCAGGTTGATCGTAAAGCCGTAAGTTCGGAAAAGAAGGCGGAAAAAAAGCTAGAGAATGAGGAAAATGCAAAGTCACCCCCCTTCATACTACGTTCTTTAGGCAAAGCCCCGCCCCTTCATGTGACCCTCTTTAGGTAAAGCTCCGCACCTTCACCCATCTCTCTTAAGGGAAAGCTATGCCCCTCCATCCAACTCTCTTAAAGGAATAGTACACCCAAACATGATTAGCCTTCATTTTCTACTCACCCCTATGCTGAACAACACTCTGGAGTACTTTTTTGATATCTCAAATGCATCTGGAGATCTGGGAGGCTTCTTGCTGTNTCCATAATTTACTCGAAACAAAGTCATTTAGAATGTTTTTAGAGCATAAACAGTAGTGTATAGGATTTTCTAAAAGCGCGCGCCTGCGAGTTCACGAGCCTACGGAAACTGCGGCAATTAACTGGATTAACCGGAACTGCTTCCAGTTGATCGTAAAGCCTTATGTTCGGAAAAGAAGGCGGAAAAAAAGCTAGAGAATGGGGAAAATGCAAAGCCCCCCCTTCATACAACGCTTTTAGGCAAAGCCCCACCCCTTCATGTGACGCTCTTTAGGCAAAGCCCCGCATCCTCATCCATCACTCTTTAGGCAATCAACTGGATCAACCGGAACTGCTTCCGGTTGATCGTAAGGCCTTATGTTCGAAAAAGAAGTTTGAGGCGGAGAAAAAGCTAGAGAATAGGAAAAAAATAATTTCGACAAAAGTGGCTGGAAAACGAGGAATTCAGGACATGGCTGCAGCCTGTGGACTGGCACTTGTTGATGGCATTGAAATGATTTCTAAGAGCATTAAAAAACATTAGAGTTACTCATTCCTGTATAAACCCTGAATAAAGTAGATGATTTATTTATTTATTTTTCATTTTGCCAGGTGATGTATTTCTCCTCCATCTTTCCTTACGTGGTGCTAGTTTGCTTTCTGATCCGAGGGCTCATGCTGGACGGAGCTTCAGAGGGAATCGCCCACATGTTTTACCCTAAGGTACCCGATCAATTCGCTATCATGGAAGGGGAAATGAGGACAGTGTCCCTGATGCACCTTTTTTTCTCCCTAGCTGGAGATCTGGGGCGACATTCAGGTTTGGCGTCAGGCTGCCACACAGGTTTTTTTCGCTTTGGGCCTCGGCTTCGGATCCATCATCGCCTACTCCTCCTACAATCCCAAGAACAACAACTGCCACCGTGATGCCTTCACTGTCTCTTTTATCAACTTCATGACGTCTGTGCTGGCCACTCTGGTGGTGTTTGCTGTGCTGGGCTTCCGCGCTAAAAGAGAGGTCAAGATCTGCGTTGAAAAGTAGGTTCAATCTTCTGGAAGGTTTAAACTGATGGTTCACGTTAGAAATTAATTTGTCTACAGTTCCTTAATCCGTGAAGGTTCAAACAGGAAAAGAATGAGACAATATGTTTTTGTTTGACTTCCTTCCTTGTATCCTTCCCTCAATTCCAACTTTAATCTAGATGTTTTCTTGTTTTCAGTAACGCAAGGAAGCTGTTACAGCAGTACAATGAAGGTCTGGTGTCTCAAGGCCATATGCCCACCTTCAACTATTCTGACCCGGGCTCCCTGAGTGTAGATAGCTACAGAAACTGGTTTCAGAAACATGTAAAAACCATCCCTGGCAATGTAACAGAGTGTGACCTGGAAAAAGAAATGCAGAAGGTGAGGAATACGCTTTTGGAGCTTTGAATGTGTAACTCTCTGTAAACATGAGCTAAAGCTGGTAGTTCTGTTCCCTCCAGGGTGTGGAGGGAACGGGTCTGGCTTTCATCGCCTTCACAGAGGCCATTACCCAGCTACCCGGCGGACCCTTCTGGTCGGCGCTCTTCTTCCTCATGCTGCTTAACTTGGGCCTCAGCACCATGTTCGGTACCATGGAAGGGATCCTAGCGCCTCTCAGGGACCGGTTCAAATTTCTGGCGAAAAACAAGACCAAACTCACAGGTAAGCATGAAGCCTAGCTGATCTGTTGGACTCCGTTTCTCCTGTTTTGCTCCTAACTCTCCTCCATCATGGCTCCAGTTGTCAGCTGCGTTATCGGCTTTATGATCGGCCTGCTTTTCACCCAACGCTGTGGGAACTACTTTGTGACCATGTTTGACGACTATTCCGCCACACTACCTCTCATCATCGTTGTGGTGTTTGAGACCTTCAGCGTGTCTTGGCTTTATGGAGCTGATAGGTGAGAATCAGCTCAACAATGAAAGATGACCAGTCTCCACGAGTTTAAGCTGATCGCATGTTTTTTTTGTTTTTTCTGCACAGATTTCTTGACGACATCGAGGCAATGCTGGGCTGGCGGCCCTACGTCATTTACAAATACCTGTGGAAATACGTTTGCCTGTTGGCCATGTTGGGGCTGCTGGTCGCTACGACCGTTCGTATGTTCATGAAAACGCCAACTTACATGTCGTGGAATCATGAAACGGTAAGTTTATGAAGGAAGAGAAGAATGTATGTATATTTATTCATTTTTGTAAATATTTGTAGGTTTGCAATTAGCCCCTTGATACCCAAAAACACAAATTACCGTATTTTCATGAGCATAAGGCACACCGTACTAAAAGGCGCAGTCTCAGTTATGTGTGGCATTACTGTATTTAACACACACATAAGGCGCACCGTACTATAGGGCGCGGGTTTTATATACCAGTACATATCCTCTACTACATATCCTCTGCGCGGTGCAAAAGTGTGTCTGATGCGCGTTGGGCGGAGCTACTCTATCCTTTCTTTGCCTTGCAGCTATATTTGCTGTGATCAGTGGGAATATATTAATATGTTTTTTAAGTGGGAAAATCCACCTGAAAACTTAATTCAACAGCAGCCTCTGGCCGGGTCGCCTCCTCGCGGTTCACCGCGGCGGCTGG
>NW_015150709.1:700805-714996 GCF_000732505.1 Cyprinodon variegatus
CACCGCACATTTTGAGGGAAAAAAAGACGTTTATATGCACCTTATAGTCGTGAAAATACGGTAGCAACAAAAACCTGCCAACTAAATCATGATGACCATTGAGCCCTACAGATGGATCAGGGTGGAAGTTCTGGAGAGGTTTATGGCAGATTTGGGTTCTTAAACGATTCCTCGGAAACCTGATCAATTCATTATAATCAAAGCTCTGCTCAGATGAGATCCAAGTGTTACTTTATGGCCCATATGGTGAAGATTTAAAACTACTAATCACTGCAATGGTTCATGCTTACATTGATTCACATTCCCAAGGAGAGAAAGGGCAGGGGGAGATGGAAGCAGGACGGTCCTGCAGCTGTGAAAGAATTGTGCTAAAAGATATAAACTCAGGGTTGCATGATCACAAATGGACAACACATTAGTAAAAAATCATCAAACCAAGCTAATGGTTCTTGTTTTTTAATGGTTCATTCACAGCAAACGTGGGAAATCGGGAAATTTGGACTCTGGGGCAAACACTGGTTAACTTACTTTGGTGTTCTGATTGTTTATCTGCTCTCTTCTGTAGCTTCAAGCTAGAGAGCAGGTTTGCTTTATTTTTTTAGAGGAAATGGCAAAAATAGTTCTGACATGTTTTTAAGTGAGAAAGTCCACCTGAAAGCATCATCTGTGTAGTCAGATGATCCGGATTATAATCCTGTAAAATATGCAGTTCCTGTTTGGAGCGCATACCAGCTGGCAGCAGCGCTGAAAATCTCCGCTGCGAGCTCTATTTTATGACCAGCCTGTGAGGCATTTCCTGCTGCATTTCATAGCGGCTCGAAATGAATACAAAGAGGTTTTAAGGTTGTGGGAAAAAAAACTGCAAGTATCGGAATATGCAATCGATTTAGTGCAGCAATAATCATCAGAACTCGCTCTTTTCTTTGTACATAGCAATCCATTATCCCTGCTTATTGTTTATATTTTTAAACCTTTGGGGTTTAAACACTTTGTATTCATTTTTCATATGTTGAAGCTCTGCAGAAGTAATAAGAGCTTGCATGTAGTGTCTGTCTCCTGGTAAAAAAACCCTAGATCAGGTTTTCTGATTGGTTGGCGCTCTGGCGTCCAGCAGCAAAAGTTCAAATTTCTACACTCCAACATGGAATGCTCTGATGCCAGAACACTCAGATGTGCTCCTCGAACTCTTAACATCTCCATAGACTTTGCATGCAAATCAGACGTTTTGATGCCCAAAACCATTAGCACCATTCGGGAAAAACATTAACCAAAAACGGCTTCATGTCTCCTTGCAGAGAAAAAAAACCTTCCAAACAGCTGCACTTCTATTTCCTCTTTTAAAGTGTTTATTTTTTATGGTTTATTTCAGGCATCTGAGATTCATCTGCCGTATCCCAGCTGGGCTCTGGCTGTTCTGGCCTTGTTGATCATCTTTGCCATGCTGCCGGTGCCTGTGGGTTTTATCCACTCTGTTGTGCAGGACTGGAGATGGCCGACGCACAGGGACACGGAGACGGGTCACTACAGCATTGTCAACGGCGATGAAACCCCCATGACCGACATGTCTGAACCCGACCAAAGGAACGGCTTCTTGGTTACTGAATCTTAGAGGAAACTAGGGCTGCAACCAACAAATATTTTGCAAAACGATTAATCTGTTGATTATTTTTTCGATTAGCAATCGTATGGCCAAAGGTTCCTTAAAGATTTATTACGAAAGTAAACCAGGTGAAACTAAAACATTTCCACTTGAGGAGTTCTGGATAGAGCATATTGACGGACGAAAAAGTTTTATTTTTAATCTTAATTGCAAAATGTTTATATATTATTTTACAATTTAGATATTATTACTGCTCTAAGTGGGTTTCTCTTTCAGCTAAAGATGTATTTTAGAGTCTCTATATTCCAGTTAACGATAAATCGATTACTAAATTAGTTGACAATTATTTCAATAATCTATTAATCAAATTAATTGTTTCAGCCCTAGAGGAAACACAAGAACTGCCATAATGAATTTAAATTGCGATTTTCAGACATTTTTTTATTGAACTGCTTTTTACAGCATGCATTTGACAGATTTATTTTATTTTTAAGTATTTAAAAGTATTTCCCCTTATTTATTCTTAAGTTAAATTAAATCCATGGCTTTCCAGAGGCCCATGGTTTACCAAGATTATTTTATTTTCCTGCAATTACGACTTTTAAAAAGTTGATATTGAGAAAAAAATGGAGCTTACAGATTTCAATGTGGAGATTTGATGCTGCTGCTCTGATCGAGATGAGCAAAAAAACAAAAAAAAACAAAAAGAAAAGAAAACATGAGCCATTTCTGCAGAGCTGACGGAGAATAAAGGGCTAGTTAGCTTCATAAAGAACCGTGAAGCTAACCGGTTGGACCCATGCGTGACGGGAAAACCTTTTTATTATTTTAAAAACACCAATCAACCAGGCTGTTTGAAGCTCATTACTGCCAAAACTATTTGCAGAGAAGAATTTTCCCCTCTGGTTTGTACTTTTCAGTACAGTATTTTATTACAGCACAGTAAATGTTTACAGTGATTGTTACACTAAGGGCAGCCTGAGGAAATATCAGGATGGATTAAAACATCAACAACATATTTTTGCAGGGATTCTTCCTAAATCAGCATATTAACGGTGTAATCAGCTGATTAACATCTGGGTTTGGGCTTCGTTGGGGTTTGATTCTGATTCCTTGTTTCAATTCAAACTCTTGATTCTTCTAAGAGGTAGAGTTTTTTTTTAAAGTTACAACTAGTTTATAAATATCAGACTTATAAAGTTGAATATAAATGTTTTGAGTTTTCCTTTTCTGGGCATTACACTCTAATACGGAGCTTTAGTTTTTTCGACATTTACACACAGTTAGTGTCTGACGCTGCTGATACTTAAACCATATAAGATGTTTTATTTTGATTCTGACTGCAGTGCGGCGCTAGGATGGGTGTCGGAGCCCAAAGTAGAGGAAAAATCAGAATTTGCCCCCCCTGCGTTTTGTTAACGAGGCAAACTTAATTCTAACTTGTGCAGATCTACAGTTATTTCATTCACTCATGAAGTCGGTTGGAAAGCAGCTGCTATGAGTCAAAAAACTATTATTTCAAAGCAGCAAAAATGGATAGAAACGTCATATTTAATGCATGTTAAAGTCGGGAACTTGTTACTTTGACACCGTTAGTCTGGTTGTTTAACCGTGTTGGTTGTTGGTCCTTTTTTGCAGCTGTTACTCCTAACCACCTGATTGGTCGCTTCATTTATTAGCTGAGATCTGCATATTAGATCCAGCTTCAGAGAGCCCCAGTTTTCCTTCATGCTGTTCACTCAACCAGTTCATTTTAAACCAGTGGTCTCTAATTTAAATCCCCCACCTCAGAGTCCTGCTACTTCTACGTGTCTATTTCCTCTGGACACCAGACTGAAGGCCAAACTACCTGAATAGCAGCAGTTGGGCTGTGCTAATTAGCTCCTGTAGGGGTCGGTTGTTGGATCTAAAAGTTGCAGGTGGCTGACCCTCCAGGAATAGAGTTTGAGAATGATTCAAATTTGAGTCCCTTATGATGCCGTGGTGCTGGTGCTTTTACTTTGTGAGCCAACCTTTGCACTTGGTGCAGATTCTCTGCTATTGGTGTTTGTTGGCTTCTTCCAACTTTTTATCCAACTTTTTAAGGCAGTCAGAACGACCCTGTTCTAGAATCTGATACGCTTCTGATTTTAGTTTTAAAGCATGTTCGCTTTGATGGTTCATTCATAAAAACTCCACTCCAGCATAAAAGTCACTGCTGCAACAAAACAAAAAAAACACTTTGGAAGCAGACTGCTTCTGCCCTCCTTTTTCTTTAAACTTTCTTCGTTGTAAGATGTCATCATTATATTATCGGCTCCCAACTTATAATCACACAGAGATGCATATATCTGTTGTTACTTCTGTAGCCTGAGCGTTGCTGTGTGACGTTGTGTCGGGGCTGTGAAACGTTCAGGATGAAGTCTGATGGCGGCTGCAGTTAAGAAGTGGTCTAATCCATGCAAAAAAAATCTGACTTCATCCAAAAATCGGATTAGAGCATCAAGAGCTTCAGTATGAGCGTAGCTTAAGTTCAATCCAAACTTGATGCCTAAACCAACCAGGCCATATCTGTAACATTGATGCATATATTGATGTGAAATATTGATGTCGGTTGAACCTTATTATTATTATTTTTTTTTATTTCCATCTTTGCCACTTTTCTTGTGGTACACCTGAACTTTTCCTGAAGCACAGTAAAGGATATTTTCTGTTCTACTTTACAAAAAAATGTCGCTCGACTCCAAAATGTGAACCCTAACAAAGTATTTGTACTGAAAGCATTCATTTATTTGTGGTTTTATTTCCATCAAAGTGGCTTTTTTTAAGAGGAAACTTCTGCTGACTGAATCAGTCATGAAATATTGATCTAAACACATATCTGTCTTTTGTAAATATGTAAATAAAGCATGTAAAAAAGAAAACTTTAGACTTAAATTTGCATGAGATAAGGCTTTTTAGTTTAGATTGCTTGTAGATGCATCTGAGTTTGTCTTCTCTGAGTTTTTATTTGTCATATTTTCACTTTTATATGTGAGTTTGATTTCAACATGGGTCATATGAACATAAAATGCTGTATTTAAAGTGCCTTCCGCTTTCATAAAAGAACAAAGTGTTTAATGTTTCAGATTTTTTTCATGTTTTATAGCTTTGTGTTTGATGGGTAAATGATCTGGGTGTGTGTGGTAGGAATGCAAATGTAAAAAATAGATTTTATCTGTTATAATAAAGGATTCTGCAGCACAATATCCTAGACTTCTGCCTATTTTTACCTTCTTTCATTTTTTCCAAACGTTTTTTTTTTTTTTATTTTAAAGCTACAGATTCTATAAATAGTGATAAGAAATTAACAAATATAAAGATGCAAGCAGAAGTGAAGGATCAGTTTTTGTTCCCTTTTTTTTGTTCCAAAAGTCTGATTGTTGGATAACGATTTAATACTGGTGATATTTATTTCCAGAGATGTTTTCTTACCTTACGCTCGGGCTGACTCAGATTTCCATAGGTTTTTGTCTTCTCTCTAGGAAAGTCAGGCGGTGGGAACGTTTCTGCTCTCATGTTCTCCACCATAACAACTTCTGATACCTGCCGTGTGAAATCTGCACCATTATCTGTTTGGGAAAAGCTGAGACCCATAAAGATGTGGGCCAAGACAAACATCCGAGGAGCTGCCTGGAAGAGTTCCCAATACCTTTCTATAAAAGGTCAGGATCAGATTCGGACTTTTACTGAAATCCTGATGGAAACGTGTATTTTATTTTACTTGCTTTGTCTTTTCTTATCTGGCGCCTCACATTGATGGAACAAGGTGGTCTGAAACATGAAGCTGAAGGCCATTTTCTTTCTAAAGAGGGGCGGATGACCTACTGTGGCTTTTGTGGCGAATGGAGCGTGGGAATGAAATGCATGTTACTATGAACGGTGTATTTAAAAGGTTACATTTTGTTCGAATTAGGTTAACGTAAGATGTATTTTGACTTCTGCTTATTTGAAACTATTCAGACCATTTATGCGTAATGTTCTCAATACTAACAGTTGATTTACTTTATAATTGTGTGCACAGCTGTCCAGCAGACATCCACTGAGCCACAAAGAGGTAATTGTTGAAGAAGCTGGATATTCACTACAGGCTTCATTCAAGTGTAAGAATGGAAAGTTAAGTAAAAGGAAAACATGTTATTGAAATATAGTTTGGATTCGGTTCTCATACAGCTTTCAGAAGCTAAGATACAGCGCATGAGCTACAACCGTAGCCTAACATTAAATTAGAGATGCCAGTTGTGTGTTGGTGGTCAAATGTTCTCTACAAATGAATGTTAAGCTTGAATCTAATTTGGACATAAACTTTTGGGAAGAATTAAAAACTACTGAACACTTTAAATGAAAAAAGAAAAAAACATACAAGATGATGTTTAGAATACATGCTAAAAGACTTCTGAATAAACTGAATTTTGCCAACTAGTTTGATGAAACGGCCCTCAGCCCAGAGGTGTAAGCTGCTTCTACCTTTCTATGGCATCTAGTTAGTTTGTTCATAAAAAAATTATTTACAAAACTTTTAGCTTCATGCCAGCTGATGTGCTGGTGCCTATCTCCAGCTGTCTACAGGCAAGAGGCAGGGTACACCCTGGACAGGACGCCAGTGTATTGCAGGGCAACACAGAGACAAACAGGACAAACAACCATGCACACACACTCACACATGAGGGAACTTTAGAGAAGCCAATTAACCTAACAGTCATGTTTTTGGACTGTGGGAGGAAGCCAGAGTACCCAGAGAAAACCAACACTACTCAGGGAGAACATACAAACTCCATGCAGAAAAACCCCAGGCCGGGAATCAAACCTGAATCCTTCTTGCTGCAAAGCAGCAGTGTTACCCACTTCGCCACACAAAACATTTTATATTCAGTATATAATGTGATACAGATTCAAGATCAGGTGAAGGCAGCGATGCTAAGCTAATGTAGCAAGATCTCTGGTTTTGAAAGTACACAAAGTTTTGCTCTGCTTAAAGGAAGACTGAAACCTATTTCAGTTCTTACGCCTCACTCTTCTCTTGAGTTAACACTCTTTGAAATATTTAAAAAAAATTATTTATTTCATTCTTATTGCATTTTTATTTATTGATGTGGAAAATGCTAAGCAGGGAAGCAGGACTAAATGTTCTTCATACCATGATAGATGAGTCTTTTCAGGATATGTTTGATTAACAACTTAGTGAACCTAAAGTCTTGAATTTAAACCTTAGTGATACTTTTTTTTTTTTTTACTCTGTTGCTTTCTTAAGCTCTTAATGCTTTTTGACCAGTGTGAAAAAAATCCCACAGACTGGGCCTATTGTAAGAAGCGATATTAGGTGACTGTGTCTTGCTATAAACCACAATACTTATTTTAACATAAAAAAAAAGGTCAATGACAATACAATTTGCATAAACTCTGATTTCTCTGTAGCATTCATTTGGGATTAGTAATCAGGTGAAAATGTTTGTAATACAAATGTAAAGTGTTCTTTCACCATGTATGGAGATCAATCCATGTTAATTATAACTAATAATCATAAACCAGATTAAACATTAAATTATGTTATTCCATTTCCACAAACAAACAAACAAATGTATGAATGCAATTATTCAAAATTTTTCATTAATCGACTAAGCACTATTGTTAAGATGCTGTACTACTTAACTGCCACTAGATGGAGCTAAATCCCGCCCTACCTTAAAATTAGTCGTTTCTACAATTAAGCTGCTTCTGTTTCAGGCAATTTAAACAATTAAACCTTTAAAATATTGTTGTAAAACAGACTGAGGAGGTAAAACAGAGCATATAACGGAGGGAAATATATTTATTAATTTTAAATCTCAACATCATACTGAAGGGGAGAAAATGCCTCACTTATATGAAGAGGCCCTTCTTCATAAAATCATTTTGTAAATCTGACCTTTTTTTTTTATTATTAAATTTATGCAATATTTTAATTTGAAAAGACTGATTTTGTCTTAAGTCTAAATGTCAGCTTTATGCACAACATTTAAAAACCATTGTCTCTGTGACATAATGCTTGCATGGTTGATTTTCTTTCAGGTGTCTCCTTAGAATTAACAATGCCTCAGAGGATTTCAGTCGTCTTGGATCCGGTCTCACCTCAGTTAGCCTGAAAGGCAGAGAGGACAACACCCAAGGAGAAGAAAACTGCATCTTGGTTCCAAACCTCAGGTAAAAACAATCTTTTTCATAAGCTTTTAGTGTCTGTAAGTGGAAGGAAGTGTTGTTGGAAAATATCTGGGATCCTGTTTTAGCTGAAAGTGAAGTGCGGTGCATTAAATCCAGCTGGGATATGGAAAAACACTTTTAGCCTTCAAACATCCGTATGAGACCAGCTAACGTCATGGCATATCAAGAATATAAATAAAGAATCTAAATGGTATATTTCAAACCAAACACATACATAACAGAATGATGAGTTTAAATAGTATTTCTGCTTTGTTTTTTTTTTTTTTTCTGTAGTTGATGATCACCATGGGAGGCCTGGCAGCTATGTGCCTGCTGATGATGTTTCCACTTAGCAGCTCACAGAGCACCCTGCAGTCTGAGAAAAAGATCAGCGCCCATCAGGGCCCTGCAGCACCACCTCCACCTGCACCACCGCACCTCCGGGACCTCCTCATAAAGGATGACACAGCTAGTCTAAATGCTAAAAGAACATGTGAGTGCTGAAGGCTGATGCTTTATTTTAGAACTTCTATCTAGGGGAAATCAAAGTTACAGATACTCTAGGTTTGATTTGTAAATTATAGCCGCAGATCTTTTGTTATTGTTGTTTTCTTTTACTTTTTTGTGTATTGTTTTACAGATGCACATGTGGACAAAGATAATGCAAAGATAGGCCTTTTTATCGCTGCATCTGTTGGGACTGTTGCTCTGATGGCTGCAGTGTACTGCATCTACAACAAGTTCTACACCAAACACCAATACCTGCACACCCAGCTCACCAATGACCCAGGTCTGTCCTTATATGTGCCTGATTAAAAGCTTTTTTTGTTTGCATCTAAATATTTGTATTACGTTTATTGTGCTGGTTTGCATCTACAGCTTAAAATACTGCAAACGGTGCCTATCAAAGGTATGGCTACCCTGGTCTGGTTTCAGTAGGATTGGGGATAAATAAATAAAAAATAAAATAAAAATAATAATAAAAAATAAATTAAAAAATTAGTGAACTATTGGCTGAGGAAAAATTACAAAAGGTTAATAATCAATTAACTAAAAGATTGTTGATTTCTGATCAAGCAAATAATTTAATAAAATGGTAATTGGCCAAATAATGTATTATTCACCTCCTTAGATTTCCATTGTGAATTTATTAGAATGCATTTAAATTGCTCAGAATTAGTTAAAAGCTAGTTTGACCTCATTCTAAACTCTTCAAGATAAACTTTGGATCTCAAATATAAAATAAATTTCAAGCTGTTATGTCATTGCATCATTTCTTTTAATTATGGTTTTCAGCCACTTTCTTTTTTCTTTGTGTATATAGTAGCTTAGCTAGATGTAGTTTCACTCATTTAGTCAAGAGTTTTAAACTTAAACATGTTTGTCTTGGAGTTTAATGAGTTTTGTTAATACATTCTTGTTTTTTGAATGGAAGTTGTTGTTTATTCCATATAAGTGGTTAAGTGCTTGACCATGATATGATTAAATAGTGTATTTGCCATCCCCCCATGGTGGGCACTGAATATAAAGTTATTTTCTAACATATTATAGTGTTCTTGTGCAGGCATTAAATATAACAAATGTGATATGAGTAATAGCATATTAGGCTAAGTTACATCATTGTACAACCTCAGTGTAAAACTTTGCTTTTTTCATTCAACCATTGTTATATTTTGCAATAAAAATCTAAAATCTGTTCACAAAAAAAAGTAGGATTTGGGACCCTGTGCATCAGACAGTTTCGGGGTCCTACCTACAAAGGTTTCGGTTAGGAATTTAAAAATAATTAGAAGTGACATAAAATCAATCTCCAAAATATCTTGTTTGAATTTTTTTGTTTGTTATACATCTTCCTTAAAAAGGCTGCATCATTCTAGGACTGACCTCATGCATCCATAAGTCTACTGGATATTTTCTGCAGGGCCTGCATGTGACAGAATAAACCCGTCTCCTAAATACTCCAATAACAAAGAAAAAGGCATGCAGCAATCACTTAAAGCTTGCTGTTATATCTGAGGTTCTTGGGGTCAAAGGTTATGTTTATGTTTGTGATGTCACAAAAATACAAACTGAAGCCACTCATAAAGATACGGCCTTGCAGGATTTCTCAAGAAATATGTGAAATTCAGAGTTTGAAATTATATTTTAAAAATATTTCATACGAATTTGTGTATATTTATGACTTTGGTACTGAAATCAGACTCAGTTCATAAACCCTTGAACTCTCTTCAAGTTACATCTAGAAATTCTAAAATATACATGACTTTAAAAATGGAAATGTACGCCAAATTGTCTGGATTTTAAGGTAGGAAATAATCTGAAAAGTGCAGCTAGTATTTATACTAGTATTTATATATTTAACCCTGATTTGAACATCTACAGGTTATATAAATCTTGTTGGATGCCAGGCTGAAATATTTCTAAAGATTGTTAATTGGACTTTAACTAGAGCTTTTAAACATATCTAAACCATTCTGCCTGTATGTTTATGGTTGGTTTTCCTGCTGAAAGGTGAACCTCCACCCCATTCTTAGGTCTTCCAGCCTTTAAATGGTTTTCCTCCAAGTTTGTCCTGATTTAGCTCCATTCCTCTACCAAACAAACCAGCTTCACTGTTATTACTGGGGAACAACATCTCTCCAACATGGCGTGATGCTGTGCTAGTTATCCTTCACAAAGAATTTCTATATTTAGGCCAAATAGTTCAGTTTTGGCCTCATCTGCCCAGAGGAACTTCTTCCATCTTCTTATTTTTTAATGTAACCCTGCTATAAACATCTTTAATTTTCAATTTACAGCTATGCATACTTTGTATTGACATGTAGCATATAATCCCAATAAAATGAATGGAACTTTGTTGAAGAAAAGGGAAAAGAACTGAAGCAAGGATGTTTTTGCAAGGCACTGTTACCTGTCGACTTCTGTGATCATCCTTTAGTATGTCCAGTTTTCTGTTTAGTCATAAACAGAATTTATTTTTAATATAATCTTTAAATAAATGAAAGCAGGTGATATTTTCCCCCCTCTATTCTAATTAAGTATAATATTTTAACATCATACTGAATTTCAGACCTTTCCTCCTGCAGATGTTCCCACAGACCCCATGGACCCTCCTGTGTTTTTCCATGGCTCTGCAGCAGACTCTTCGATGTGTTTGCAGAAATCCAGCTACGGGTCCCTCTTGGACACTCCATCCATCATCTCTGTCCCACCCAGCCTCTCCCCTCCTCCGTCCGCCATGCCCTTTCCTCCTCTCTTCCTCTCTTCTCGCTCTCTGAGAACTATCTCAGCTCAGGATTTAGAAAAGGATTGCATCTGATGCTTAGTGTGATTTCTGCTATTTTAAGAATACTTTGCATCTACTGTTGACGCTAGCTCTGTTTATCATAACTCTCTGACCCTCATAGCTCTTAATCAGCATCACTGCGTTTTGCCCTTCCACTGTGAACCAGTTATTTTGCACTTATGTAATTTCACCAGCTTCTTCAGTAGAAAATAAACATCATCTTCACAAAAAAAAGTCTTTGTATGACTTTATGTGAAACAGCACATTGTTTCCCATTGGTTGGCGGCTCATTCAGGGAATTCACTCTCTGGTGGCCTCTTTCCTGGAAACTTGATGGATGAACCACAAACATTAAAGCCATGGATGAGCTGTGCATGAAGTTTAATGCTATTTTATTGTGTTTAAAGGCAGAGAAAGACATTTTAATTCTGGAGCTATTAACAGTAATTTTCTGACAGATTAAACCACCTGTGACCATAAAACTGGAGGGATACAAACAGAAAAGGTTGTTTTTCAAGGAAAACAACCAATCTTTTGTATAATCGCGGATACTTGAGCTGTTCATAAAAAAGAAAATAAGAGAATTATTAAACTTTTGGGTCAGTGAGGAAATTCTTGTCAGATTATAGCTGTCTGTGTTGAAACTCATAGATAATTTTACTACTTTGATGTAAATAGTTTTTTTTTTTTAATCAAAATACTGACGTCTGTCATATTAATTTTGCATTGCCTGCAGGAGCAACAACACTGCACACACACAAACACACATCCATCCATACCCATTTAAAGACCAAGGAATCATGACATTGAGCTGCTAGAAGCTGACATCCCATCCATGTGAAAAAACTTAGCAAATAGACTGAATTCATGATTTAATAGCGCAGGTTTGTGCAGTTAAAATAATCATTTGTACTGATTTTCTTTTAAATATATTAAAGGTATTTTTTTGGGTCAACCTTAAAACTGTTAAGATCAAAATTAAACCGAAGTGGTTTACTTTTTTTAGTGCATTTTTAGTACAGATTTGTGCAGTTGTAACAGTGTTTTCTGCAGCTTTTTTTTTTTTTTAGATGTAATAATTTATTAATGAACTAATGAACGATTTCCCTGTTGTAATTTGATACACTTCTGATCAAATTTCAGATCCTTTAATTTCAATTTGCCATTACTACCCTGCAACCACATAACATTTCCTGTAGAAATCTTGCTATGAACACTTTACAATGAAAGCGTGGGTGAAACAGTTACAAACTGTCGCTAAATTGTGCTCTATGCACAACTTTTAATCAGCTTGGGAAGACCATTGATTTTAGGTAAAGTACCTACATCACAACAGTCAAGAACAGACTTTGCTTTGGATTTAGACATTAAGAGAAAATATTTTTTTATTTATTTTTATTTTTTTGGGGGGAACAGTGGACAACATTTTCATTTTTTTCAAAGAAACCAGTTCAGGGTCAATCTATACTGATCACAAGGAACCAACAGGAAAATGAACACAGCAACAATATTTTCCAAAACAATCATTGAAGACAGATTAGTATTTTTATGAGGCACTACCTAATAAAGCTGTGAACATGTTTATACATCATTGCTGTTCAAATGAATTTATGGTTCTACATAATATAGGCATTAAATGGCTTAAACAGCCTATATTTAATTACATGCTAGACTCCAAAATGACTGCAGAGACAATCTCTACCCATAAAACACAAACAAACTGATTCTCAGTGCTCTTTAATTTTAGTAAATAGTTATAAGTTATTAATTGCTGTATTTTTGTTGTTAGTTTTTGGTTAATATACTAACTTTAAAATGTCAAAGTAGGACATTCCACATGATGGTTCATCCCAGTGGCTGTAACAGATCACCTGGTAGGCCCAGTGATTGGTCGGTTGTGGCTTGAAAGCTTAAACATAAACATTTTAATACATTTTTCCAAATAGCTCACGATTGGTTTCAAATGATCATACATTTTCAGTGGAGGTGTTTGCATATATATTTGAGTCTTTATGGGTCATTTAAACCCTGTATGGAAACATGGCACCTTGTTCTTGTTTCTGAAATTGCTTGGTCAAAGTGGTGTAGGTTAACTTATGACCTACAATCATAGAAATACATTGATGCATGTGGAATATAATAAAGTAATTTTCTTCTGTCTGACTTCACTCACTTTGGAAATTTATTGTAAGGATCTATGAGAAAGTACTAATTGTCTTCTTATAGTAATTAGAAATTCTTACTGTCTTGTCAAAGTCTTTTCCAACTGGTTGTTGTTGTTGTTTTCAAGCAGAGACATAAATCAGCTTCTTTGTTCTTCTTAGGCACATGGTTACAGTTTGAGACTGCTTGAATATCAGAGAAAAAGTAGGTTTACCATCTCTGTCAAGAGATATAAAGTGGAGGGTCACAAGATACAACAGTACTGATGTGACCCCTGAGGTATACAATACAATGATTGTAATACATAGTTCAAATATTAGAAATAAATAAAAAATGCATTAATCAGTGAACTACAAATTCTTATGTTGAATGACATTTCATGTAATAACTTAACCCTTTAAAGCCCGATCCAAGAATAAAACAAAACAGAAAATTACTTTTTTTTTGGTCTGAAGTCCTTATTTGGCCTTTTAACAAAATATGTAAAAAGAAAAAACAGAAATACATTTTTGATATTAATAATCTATTACAATGCGATAAGTCAAGATTATTTTTTGTGTAGTCTTCTGCTCTCTGTTATCAGATATATCTGATTGTGTACAATAGGATTTTGAGAAAAGTTTTTTACCATTAAATTATGCAAAAGGTATCAAATATGATACATTTGGCATTACAGGGTTAAATCTATTAATAAATAAATATAGAGTGAAATAACACCATCTATTTTTATTTCAAAATATATTCAGCTCTAAATAAATAAATGTTCCTTAAAATAAGTAGTTTGGGGGTTTATATATTTCATACATGTTTCAAATATTATAAATTGTTTTATTTTATTAGTATTAAAAATCCAACTAAAGAATTAAAAGAACATATAAAATAGGGTTGTCACGATACTAAACTTTTCAACTCGATACCGATACTAAGGAAAATATTCGATACTCGAT
>NW_015150709.1:715126-724716 GCF_000732505.1 Cyprinodon variegatus
ATGACACTAGCCAAACTGGTTAAAAAACAAAAATAATTCTCAACAGCTGCACCTGTTACAAAAAAGAAAAAAAGTTAGAAACGGGAAAGTGCACAGAATTATTCAATCACACAGTGTTCTGATTGTGCATTGTCCTCTATTCTGCACTTTAGATGAATGACTGCTTAGGTGCCACTGGTGGTGGCACTGTATCGATACTTTTAAAAATGAGTATTGTATCTGGATACAACATTTTGGTATCGATACTTTTTTGAGTTTCGATACTTTTGACAACCCTAATATAAAACAATTAAGCTCCTAATATTTAAAAAGAATGTGTATATTGAAAATGAATATATTTGTTTTATTCTATATTTTAAACAAAATGCATTTTTAACTGTTATTCTGGGCTCCCTCTTAATAGTGTGACCGTGTGCGTTTATGGACCATTTAAAGTTTGTTCTGGTCTCCTAAAAAGCGCCGCCATCAGTGCGTCCTGAAGGACCTTCTTCCATTCTTGTCCTGTGAATTCTGCTTCCCTCGGACTGTTTACTCCAACTCCCTCCATTCACTCCCAGAATAGCTTGAAACAAGCCAGTCTGCTCGGAAGGAAGTGACATGCTCTCCTCCACTACACACTCTGGGAGATTAGCGCGCGGCCAGCTGTAATCCTGTTCAGGACCACGGCCAGAGACACCCTTTTACCCATGAATCCTCACTAAAGTTGCCCCGCTGCGCTTTTTTCAGCGAACCTCTACGAACCCAAGCGGGATTTAAAGAAGTTCGTCCAGATTCCCGGAGGAAGAGTGGATCTAAAAAAATGTTTTTGATTTTTAGAGGAACCAGAAGAAACCTGTAAACGCCGGGACAACTAGTTCTCCAAGCTACAATCCTGGGAACTTTTAAATAAACGAAGCTGATGACCAATTAATAATATTTTTTTTTATTTATGTGACTGAGCCGCACGAAGGAGAAGAGGCTGTGCGCTCGGACCCGGAGCCGTCAGGATGGAGATCCGGCCGGACAGGTTCAAAGCTGTGGCAGCTAAGACTCTGGGGAAGATATACGGGTAGGTGAAGCCTCTGAAAGGTGAACTGATCCACGCTATAATGAAAACATAGGTAATCTTTATCTGGTGCCGGTACGCAGGGCCGGCCTGAGGAGATAGCGGGTCTGGGCAGGGTATTATCTGGGAGTCCCCTTCATTTTTAGCCCATATTTCCCAGCAGCTGATTTTCATCTCACTATAATTACAAATCTTGTTTTATACTTTACTGATGTGCCAATTCCTTTATTTTTGGGTTGTAATTTTGTTAATTTTAGGCAAATTTTAATCTTTTTTTTCTGTATTGGTTCTGAAAAGTGGTTTTGGATTTAGCAGAGGTGATAGTGGATCTGTAACACAGATTAAAATAATCCCACTTGTAATAGAAGCTTGTTTCAGCTGCTCTTGATATAATGTTTAGTTATTTAACGTTGAAAGTTTTATAAAAGAGGAGGTAGCAGTGAGGTGAAAAGCAAAATGATATATTAACAAACAGCTACAGTGAGCATGATATATTTTCCCACCAGATATGCAACCTTTAAGTTTTAAATCATGACTTTTCTTCTTTTATCAAATCTGTGCTGCTCTAAATTAAAGATATTTTGCATCCAAAGCAACTCCAAATTCTGCTTAGATGTTAATATAAGTAATTCAATTCATTGTCCTGACAAGATAAGAGCAGAACAGAAGATCAGGATGTCCTCAGCTCTGGATAATCTGCCACATCTTCATTTATGCACCCTCAGAACATATGGCACCATAAGTTTTTAAGCCTTGTATCTTTTATAATTCATGAGCTTTTATGTGTATTTTCCACCAGTAGGAGGTAAAATCAGCCTCTCCTTCATCCCGGGGTCCAGGAACAGAGTCTAGTTTCATTACAGGCAGAAGGTGTCCTTTCAGTGAAAGATGAAACATCATATCGATTGATGGATCAATTTCTGCTGCCCTTTTATACCATCAAGCTACAGAGGCCTGCTTGTCTGTTAAACATGGAGGCTCATCTGCTGGTTTGATCATTTCAGAGATAAAACCTGCAGATCGTTATTATACAAGCTTAGAGTTAGAGCGTGTTTAGGTTTGTAACAATAAATGAACTTAATGAACTGTGCTGCTGAGTACCACATGAGATATTACTTAACTAAAGCATAAATTGGATTGTACTGATAAGCAGTGAGATCTCAGAGAGACCTTTTGTTAAGTGTACTGGCAGTTGGCTCTGAAAAGTGCAACATGATGCAGAAATATGGATTCAGACCAAAGTCTGGAGCATTTTCAGGAACCTGAGAGCAGACCGGCTATGGACTCCCCTTTCTCTCTCTCGGGATTTGATGCAGCGTCTCAAACACTTAAATCCTCTCTAGAAATAGCCTCTCCTTTTCAAGCTGTCGGCCTGCGTAAATCCCTGCAGGATGTACACCTGGACCTATCTCTGCCTCTCCCCATAAGTAGTCCTGGTAACACGTCACCAATATCCCCTCCCACCACAGGACATCTAACTACCGGGATTAGTCCAGTGGACTAAAAGGCAGAAGGCTGTAAGCTGTGGTTTCCGCCCAGGGCACGTGCTCTGGGGTGCCTCCTTTGACTGCTGTGTGCACCGGACAGTCCTTGTTCTCTTCACCTCTTAAGAAGTTCAGAAAGGAAGATAGTCCTGATTGGTAAAGATGGCCCCTTCTGGTTTCTTTTTATCATCTAAATTAATCGTCCAACATTATTTGATCCCCATTTGTCCATTCGATGATTCCAAACAGATATACCAACTCTGAATAATTCAGCCAGATGGCTTTGACATATGACCTTGATGTATGAATAACCCCAGAAAAGTAGAAGAGATCCCACTGTTGACGTCTGCAGAGCAGAAGGGGTTTAACTTCCACACGCTTTATCACCACCTAAAGTGATTCTTGTTTCTGGTTTGGGTTAAACAGCAGAACTGCTCAGATGAGACTCTTCTCTTCAGGTGTGACAACCAGGAGAAGGTCAGATGGCTTTCAGGGATTACAACAGATTTTCCTGAATGAAGGTTTAGCCATGAAAAGTCACTGCTACAGATATGCTTAATACCAACGACTATGATGCCTTGAAAAAAAATATATACTTCTTTATGTTTTTTTTTTACATTTCAACCACAAACTGCTCTGTTATTTATTTGAGGCTTTATACTTGATAATTAATGAATATAAATAAAATTGCTTTTCAGTTAATTAATGAATTATGTAAAAACATGAATAAAAAAAAACAACTAAATTCTAATTTAACTTTAGGATAAAAAAAATATTTGAAATTATTGCAATTATTTTTTTCTTAATGTTTGGTACTAAAATGAAAGAAATAATAATAAAAAAAAAACATTTGTGCATTTTATTCAGCCACCTTTATTTTGATAAGTTAACACAAAATCCAGTTCAACCAATCTGCCCTCAGAAGCCACCTTAACGACAAAACGTTTTTATCTTTGTTTCATTTAATTTAAGTCTAACTGCAGCTATATTTTAGAGGGGATTTTAGAATAACTGGTCACATTACGACCAAGGAACCCACAGAACGTTCAGAGAGAATCTAAAAAAGTCTAGACAAGTGATGAGATAGATCTAAAAAAATATATACTAAGGTTTGGTAATCTCACAGAGCTTTGACCGATATTTTCTCTGTGTTGCCTGATTCAGGACGACTTATAGTCATGTCCCATCAAATCTGGCCTTTATGAGAGGTGAGTGGGGAGAGGAAAGTCATTTTTTAAAGTTAAGTCATAAGAAAAGTAAAGATGTTGGAGAGCATGATCTGGTTCAGCAGAGACCAAAACTGTGCTTTAGGACCTACCAAGTAGAGGATACACAACCAATCACTCTGGTAATACCATTCTTGTTGTGATACATGGTGGTGGCAGCATCATGATGTGGAATTAGTTCAGATTTAGTTAGAGTAAACCCTTAAGCCCCCATTAACATAAAGCCAGGGATATAATGGTAGCCTAGCTCAAAGCACATCCACATGTAAGATGGGCCTAGTCAAAGTCCAGACATAAATCTAGCTGAGATTCTTTTGGAAGACAAAAAAAAACTGTGGTGAACAGAAACTCTAACCTCCAATCTAGTCGTGCTTTCGCTGGTTTTAGAAACAAGAAGATGAATCCATTGATGATCAAATCTGCTAAAGACAAACCCCAAAGATCTGCAGCATAAGGTGGTCTTAAAAAGTTCTGCCTCAGGGGGTCTTAGTGCAAATAGGAAGGTTAACCTTTTTGTTTTCTTTTCATTTATAAAGCTATTTTTTTTTTTATCCCATAACGCTGATGTTGGAATTCATTCAATTCTGTTATATTTTGAAAAACAAAAGCCAAAGTGCTTCCCAATGGTTGCTGCATCGTAGATATTATGATAAAGATGTAAAAACAAATACAACCTAAAAGTATCTACCTACATAGATCTATCAAATATATTAAGTATATTGCAAATTAATAGTGTTTAAAAAAAAAACAAAAAAACCTCTAGTAAGTGACAGCAAATGTTAAAGAAATTACAGGACTTTTCAGGTATGGATATTGATCAACAGCTGACTGTTAAAGATTAGTTAATGCTGGGAATTATTTAGAGTCAGAGAAACTGGAGGTAAATGCCAAGAGAAGATGAGGAGGAGACAGGAAGGAGGAAGAGGGATCCGCCCAGACAAAAATAGACTGGCCGAGCCAGAGATAGGCTATTAATAATTTAACTTTGAGAATCATCAATACTTCATCACTGCTGGAGATTCTTGCAACCTTTGAGGATATTTAAAGAAGCTATGTTTTATTACTGCATGACTGTTACCTCTCCCTGTTATATGGGTTAGGCTTTATTTAAAAGGTCTGCTGCAGTATTTTTGTAGCATCAGATGTTTACAATAGCATCATTTTTATGGTTCCAAAAGGAAGAACATATTCTAAATAAAACATCAAACCCTTTAAAAAAAGCTTTTGTTAGATCATGATTATTAAGCATATTTTGCATATTTAATTGTCAATACCAAAATAAATGAAGTGTTCTTTAGTTTATCTCAGTTTCTTATAGGACTTTAAGTCCTAACCTAAGGCAGGTCTTATGATATCATTATCAGCTTCTCTTATAATAAACAGGTGATCCTCTGCAACTTATATCAGCAATACATAACATTGAACAACCTATTTAATGCAGAAATAAATCATTCATTTTTTTATATATATATTTCTGCCCACAAAGGCACACCAGATATATATATAACTGATGACAAGATATCTGGTGCTGATTTTTACGGGTTGTCATGAATTTTGAAGTGGAGGAACCGCATGCAGAGAGGAAACAGGAGGTGGGAGGATGGAAAACAAACAGTTTTTACCAAAGGTGTGGAAAATCAAAAACTAGACTCCAAGGAAAATCCCAAACTATAAATCAAAGGAAGAACATGAAGACGCAGGTTGGTGGCAGCAATAACTGAGGGAGATTAAAGCTGGCGAGGATGATTACTGACCTAGGAGTAGGTGGTTGATGAGAGACAGGGAAGGCAAGGAACTGAAGCTCAACTGAAGAAATTGGAGAAAAATTGACTGCTTGACAAAATATATTGGAAACACAAATATAGGAAGCAGAAAGGTGTTGACACACACAACCCCCCCCCCCAAAAACCCAGGAAAAATAAGTATAAATTGCTAAATACTCAAAGACAATTAATCAAAATAAATCATGGAGTAAGGTCTTCAGATAATAATCCTAACTTGAGATGGCAACTCATAGAATTACTCTTGGTGTACTTATGAAAAGTACAAAGAATGTTATTTCTTATCATCCAGGAGGTACAGTAAGGGAAGGCTGTAACATGGTCAGGTTTAAAGCAACAAAGCATTGTGTAGGTATGATCAAAGAAAGAACACCAAGAAGCAGCATTTAGTTCCTATGCTCTGTTCAGGGAAATTGATTTATCGAGTTGTTGTAGGTGTTGATAGCTATGGCAATAACGATCTTCTGTAGCAGTCTGTCTTGCTCCAGATCTGGAGAGGCCTCTGACTGAAGACACGGTCCTTGTTTAAAAATCTTCTGAAGAGGATGCTCACTGTCCATAATCTTCTTAATTTTATGAAGAATTCTTCTTTGTAAAATAATCTCCAGAGGTTCAAGAGCAGTTCCCAGAACAAAGCGGCCTTCTTTATCAGCTTGTTAAGTTTTTTAAAGCCATTTACTCTGATGCTATTCTCCCAGCAGATGATGGAGGAAGAGATCACCCTCTGCACAACAGACTTATAAAAGATATGTAGCATCTTGCTGCAAATGCTAACGGTCCTAAGCTTCCTTAGGAAGTAAAGTCTGTTGTTCCTTCATGTAGACGGCTTCACAGAGGTGTGTTTAGTCTTCAACTGATGTATTGTTATTTTAACCCCTTGACGCCCAGTTTTGCAAATATTATGCAACAAACCCTTTGATTTATGTACACAGCCAAGATACCATGTGCATTTCCCCAGTGCCAGTTTTTACACATTCAGTGGGGGCCTAGGACATTTTTGCAAGCTCTTATTTCCATTACAACTGATCCCTCCTAGTGTATGTTAATCATTGATTGTTAGAAATGCTTTCACAAATTTGTTATATGCAGACATCCCAAGTCTCCCAGAAGTTCTGTGAGCCTCCCTGATATAGATAGTTGTTAACAGATCCCTGTGAGTCGGATAAATTATCCCGGATTTTAGACTTTGCAAGGTGATGTTTTTTTTATGCGAGTGAGAGCAAGCAGGCAGTGCAATAATTCGTGCACCATGTGCGAATTAGAACTCCTGCGATTGCGCAGTAGTGTGGGGTGTGGGTTGCTGGTGAATCCTGTGCAGCGTATCTGTCCAAAGCAATGCTCTGTTCAACCAGCGTTCCAGGCGGCTGATTGGATTAGTCAGAAAAGTTTGGGGTTACTCTCTGGTAGTCACCTAGTTAACACTCAAAGCTGTGCATCCTGTCAAACGGCAGAGGTCGAATCCTCCATTAAAAAACGAAAATATAAGACTAATTTTACAGCAGAATATACTAAATTATTTCCACGTCTAGTGAAGGTGAGGAACAGTGCCGGATCTAGACCAACTGTACCAGGGGGCCAGGAGGGGTCCAGCGTTTTTTAATGGGGGAACAGAAAAGCATGAAATAAAAAACAGGGCAAGGGATTCAAATATATGTCAAGAGAGCTGCACAAATCAATTAGGTTCAATAAAAATTATATTTCTTATGAGTTCAATATACTTTTATAATTTGGGAATTTTACATATTTTTGACTTAATTTAAGTTAAAACTACCGTTTTCTATATAATTTGAATTAAAACTCAAGAAAAACTGTTAACTTCATCTGTAAAAAATAGTATTGTTTTTTATTTTTTGTGAAAAAAAAAAACATTTAGCAGATGAAAACTGGGATCCTATCTCAATACCACTAAAGTTATCACCTTATTGTTTTTGAATAATTAGCAAAACAGAATTTGTAAAGAAAAATAATTAAATAGATCCAAAGGACCTATCAGTAACCATGTCTGTTCCAGTGCATATCATCATTAGAATTTGGGATGGGCGGGGGGCTTTGGGGGATTTTTTTTTTTGTGGGGGTTGGGGTGTATAAGCATCTTCCTGAAATGAGATTTTGGAACTTGGGAAGTCTGGATATACCTATGTTTCTATTTATTTTTAAAATAAATAGAAAGTTCTAAAATCTCAATTTGTCAACTTAAAGGCAAATAACTAATAACTGGGTTTGATTTTTCACTTCAGGACCTAGTTGCTGTGCTTTAGTTGAAGATCCTCCAAACATCATAATGTGCCTTTAAGCTCTCTTTGGTTCTACAGCAGAACAAAGACCCAAGGTTCAACAGCCAATCTGGCTCTAAATGGTTCAGAAAAAATAAAATAAAAATTAGTGCCCTTGAGTGTCCTAGTCAAAGCCTTGATGTTAAGTTAAAATTAAAAATTTCTTTTGTCTGTGATAAATAAAATCATAATTTCAAACTGCTTCTGTAGTAACTCCGCTTATGTCAGCTTGATTTAATCATTCGGATGATCTGAAACATTTGAGTTCAGCAAAAGGCAAAAGGATAGAGAAGAAAAACTCTAAGGGGCAAATATTTTTTCATGCCAATGTACTCACACCCATTGATCCTAACATATTTGGTTCCATAAGGCATTGAGAAGGAAAGTTTCTCTTCTTCATCAAATAGAGATAGAGGGTCTGAGTCAGCTCTGAGAGCTCAGAGTTTCTCATGTCATCTTTAATTTACGCCTCTTTGGATACATATTTGATGCTTGTTAGACAGGAGACAAAGGTCAGAGCTTCACAGGGAACACGAAGAAGAAGAGGAGCATACGATGTAAGCTCTGTTGGGTTAACCGCACCTTTTCCCTTGCTGTCAGTCAGTTCTTTCGGGGGATAAATGTGTGCAAACAAAAAACACTAATACTTATTACAAGCTTGAGGAAAAGCCTTTTCTACAGTCTTCTGTGAGGAAGGCTAACAGATGCCTGCACTGAGCTTCCCTTGTTAGGGCTTGAAACTGCCTCTCAAACTGACAGCCAAAGAAACCGTCAGGCATCGAGATCCAGATGATTTCTCCCCCAGAAAAATCAGCAGACAAGCACTTCATCAGAAAGTTTGGAAAACTTCAGACTTTCTAACAGATATTCAGCACAGAATCTGTTATGACAGCTAAGCTATTGCTAAAGCAGAGGTATTTTATGTAATAAATTAAATGTGTTGAAGAGGTATGTGTTGCAGGTATGTATAAAGTAACATCATATGATCATATATGGGAAAGATCTTTCTGAACTCCTTCTTGCAGGGCACTAGAGAAGAAGCAGGAAAATGGTGAAACCATTGAGCTGTCGGCTGAGGGCCGGCCTGAGCTGGTGCAGGAGAAGGAGATGCCGGTGGTGGACTGCACATGCTTCGGCCTGCCCAGGCGCTACATCATCGCCATCCTCTCTGGTATTGGCTTCTGCATCTCCTTTGGTATCAGGTGCAACCTGGGTGTAGCCATTGTCAGCATGGTCAACAGCCACACCATCTTCAGGGACAACAAGGAGGTCGTAGTGGTAAGTGATCCCGACACAAAACAACAAGGAATTCATCACAGTGCTCCCTCTTGTTTATCCTCAAAACATTAAATAACTTTTCGCTTGTTAAGGATCATTGTTTTGTCTTTAAATAGGGAAGATTATTGCTGAATACTTCCTGCAGATCATTTTGTTCTTCAGACACCCAAAGGATTAATATTGATCTGCTAAAAACTAAATGTTCCCCTTTAGGTTAATTATGTAGTCAAAAGATCTTCACAAGGTAAAAATCAGGAAATACACAGAAACCTGCAATCTATCACTTTTTCGAAGTCCTGTATCAACTAGCTGAGCAGCAGTTCTAACACCAGCTTTAACATGAAAAGCAGAGAGCAGACATTCAATCTTACCCATGTTTCTTTTTTAATTTTTTTTTAGGTTAAATTATTAGCATGAAGGAATAAAAAAAAATATTTGATTAGATTTTGTCACGTTTGAAGTTTCAAGTGATAGTATATATATTTTTGAACTACTGACCTGTT
>NW_015150709.1:725507-763797 GCF_000732505.1 Cyprinodon variegatus
AAAAAGTAATATAAACATATGACTGTATATCTACAGTTCTAATATTATTATTTTTTTAATATTTTTTTTAATTAAATAAAATAATCCATTTTACACAATATACAGCAGTCTAATGGCAGTGGGGAAGAAACTTTTCCCCTAGAGTGGGAAAAGATAAAAAATAAAATTTATGAACTGCTGATCAGCATAAAAGTTAATAAAAATAAAATAGACTTTATCTAACAGCAACTTGGAAATAGATCAAATTGCATGAAGTACTGTTACATGTACAGTAGGTGTCACTGTTGGGCCATTTCTTTTACTGGGCTGCTGCTAATATCAGTCCACCTGAGATCCAGCACTGGGAGGATAAGCTTCATGACACTTATTCCTTTGTGCTTGACAGGAAGAGATAAAGATATAAATATAATTTGAATGAGTTTTGTTTCTATTCCCATAGAAAGCCCAGTTCAACTGGGATCCAGAGACAGTGGGGATGATCCATGGCTCCTTCTTCTGGGGATACATAGTAACCCAAATCCCTGGAGGGTTCATTTGTCAAAAGTTTGCAGCAAACAGGTCTGTTTATCCTCCCTAATTATTATCTTCTAAGAGTGATCCAGGTGTTTCTAAAGTGACCTTCCTCTGCTCTGTGTCTCTTGCAGAGTTTTTGGCTTTGCTATTGTTGCCACGTCATGCCTGAATATGCTCATCCCTACAGCAGCACGGATGCACTTTGGCTGCGTGATCATTGTCAGGATATTTCAAGGACTGGTGGAGGTACATGAGTCTCCTTAAATGCTGGAAAATGGCTGCACTGGAAAAGTATCAATCATCTTAAACTTTTTTATATTTAATCACAACTACAAAACTTTAATGATAGACTTAAAAGTAAGATATGACAGCTGTGCATTAATATAGCTTCACATTAGCAGGAGAACATTGAAAAGAAACAGGGCTGTAGTGTTTTGGCTCTCTTGGAAAATGTATTTCTTTGACAATGTATTAAAATTGTTCATTAGCCTATTTGTGTATCTGAAAAATTCAAAATATTTTAGAAATGAAAACCTGAAAATGTTTAATTACTCTGAAACCCCCTGCATAACATTTAGCCCAATCACTAATCAATAAAGAGAGTCCAGCAGAAACCTCAGCTAATATCAGTGTTTTTTTTCCCTTTCACAAAATAGTTAATTAATATAGCTTTATGGCCTTTCTTTTTTTGTGAATACAATTAGTTTTAAAAAAATATAAATATAGATTTGAACATTAGTGACAAAAACATCTTGAATCTCCACAGTGATTCAAGATGTTTTTGACAGGAACTGATAATCTGAGGATTGATGGAGCTAAATAAAAGGAGAATCCTGGCAGAAAATCTATAAAATGTTGCAGAAGAATAGACATGTGTGGAGGTTGATCTTCCAGCAGGACAACCCCCCCAAACATCCAACCTGAGATGCAATTGATAGTTTAAAGCAAAAACATCTTTCAGAGTGGTAAAGCGAAAATCCAGAACTACAGTCAGTGAGATATCCTGAATTGCTGATCTTAAATCTAAGGATTATTAAGACAGATGCACCTAAAACGGGGAGTTTTCGGTTTATATGTGTCCTTGCTGTTCATCAATTAGCACAAAGAATCTGCCGCTGACATCCTCACAAAATTTTGTTGTGAACAATGACTCAGCAAAGCTGAATATAATGCATAGCTATTTTATGTTTTTCAACTAAGCAAACTATGCACACTTTTCTCTCCACCTCCTGATAATATAAAACTTTGGCGTTTTCTGTCACTTACAGTGAACAACATATAATGTCTATGACTGGTTTAAATTGACAGGATGTGAAATTATCTAAGAGGTGTGAATACTTTAACAAAGTTCTTTATATATTTTTAGGCCTAAAGCTAACCGTACCAACCTTATCTTGCAGGGCGTTTCATATCCGGCTTGTCATGGTATTTGGGCAAAATGGGCTCCTCCTCTGGAGAGAAGTCGCTTGGCCACAACTGCCTTCTGTGGTGAGTTTAAAACCATTACCTAATAAGGCCACAGCTAGAGATCAGACCACTTCTTCTGACTGCAACCAAAAAAAAAATCAACAAAAAAAAAAAGGAACAGGTGTTTTTATAATACCATAACCACACGTGAGAGCTAGCTGTTGCCTGACGCTTTTAAAACCTAAACAAGAACTTTATGTATATATGGACTTTAACAGATTCTAAATCAATAATTAAAATCCAAATTAAAACACCTGTTTCTTCTCTCCCAGGCTCTTATGCAGGTGCTGTGATTGCCATGCCTTTAGCTGGAATACTTGTCCAGTACTCAGGATGGTCTTCAGTCTTCTATGTCTACGGTAAAAGACCTTTTGACCTTTACACTGCCAGCTCATGTTAGGGGCTGTGCAACCTACATGCATTTTAAAATCTCCCTGAAACATTGGTTGAAACTCACCAGACATGTGTTTAAAGGTGAATTGATCTGTTTCCTTGGGCCGTTAAAATAATATTATTTTGATTTCATGTTATTGGCATCTTATCTGTTTGTGTCCACTCTTTTCTCTGCTGTAGTGTCTTGTGTAATGTCAGGGCTGTCAACTCTCACCTATTGGGAGTGAGACTCCCCCACCTCAGTCTTCACACGCTCTCACTCCATATTCCCAATTTCTCACTCTAAAAAATTACAGACATTGAAACTCAACTCTGCTCCACTTATTTATGTATAAAAATACCATAGTGCTAACCTTAGTGCTAACACATAAGGATTGCGAGGTTCATATCCAGTCCGTATTCCCACCTATTCACTGTGCTAGATATTGAAAAAAGACTGTTGTTATGAGGTATTTCATTTTAATTTTTATCTTATATCATCTGGGCTAGGATAATTATCTTTGTAATTTATTGAAAAATTTAAGTAATCTAGTACTTGAGTAAATATGAATAAAAAATAAAGCAGCTAGCTGAAATTATTGGTGTGGAGACTGAGTGTAGGATCAGATCTAATGGTTTGTTTTCTCTTTACCTGGTGCTTTTTTTAGTCCAAGTTTTAGTCCATATTAAATAATTATTGCTCATCATTTAGGAGTAATTAAACCAACACAAATATTTTAATTCTCAAAGCTTCCAGGTTTGCCTCTCAAACCCATAGGAGCTCCACAAAAAGAAAAAGAACCATTGCATTTTATTTTTCAAAAGATCAGCCACCCAAGAAAAGACTAATCGCATTTAGAGAGGATGTGCAGAACAGCTCAGTTATCCTGGATTCACAGAGGAGAAACCACAGGAATGTTCTTCTTTTATTATTACTGATCTTATTCATTTATCTTTATTTTGGTCAATTGAATATGCTTAAAAACATAATTTCCATCACACTTTTCAAATGAAACACCCAGAGAAGTGCGGCCTCCTGTCACGGTGAGCTTTTATAAAATCTAAAGCCTCCTAGAAGGTCTGAATTGTTTAGCCATTTTGTCAATTGTAACATCGATTGTAACTAATAACATAATGAATGAAGCTTTTTAACCCTTAGCCTATTACCAAATATTCATACACAGTGTAGTTTGCATAGGTTTCAATTGCACCGGTTCCTGTATCAGGGCCAGTAATCCAGTAATAGCTTATTAGTTCCCCTTTGTTTAATTTACATGAACTAGATAGAATAATTAATGAGCACAGTTTTGAAATTCTTAAAATATATTTAAGATGCAAGTATTTAAGTAGGGCTCATTCTGCTTTACTTCAATTCTCTAAAAATCACCAGAATGTAGAAAATAATGTATATTGTGAAAAAAATGTTAACTACAGATCACTTATTGTTACTCAGTAACATTTACTGTGCTATAAAAATTCCACATTTTGCGAATTTGATTCAGTTAAATTCTCTGAAAACCCTGACAGGATTTCCTGTCCAAACTATTTCAAAATCTCACCCCAAGGTTTGGCGAAAGGTTGGCAGCCTTGTAATGTTCATTGTTTTTACCTGCCTTAGGACAGTGGATGCAAATTAGCTGCTGAGCTAATTCTGGCATGTGCATTGTCCTAATTCAAATAAATAAATAAATAAATATATATGTGTTTACAGAAAGTAAAATGAAGGCCTCATTTCAGGAAACAGTTTAGCACCATGCAGGCTGCAAAGTAAAATGGCTCATGCACTGTGAAACTAAACGGACAGAAAAACCACAGCCTTTCCTGTCTGTAAATGTTGGTATACACATAATGAACTTTTGGTATTCAGTATGCAATACAGTAAGTAAGTACTTAAAAAAAAAAAAAACATTTGCATTATTCTTTTGTCTTTTTTCATAAATATTAAATGGAAAAATCTTTGGACCCCTGAGTTCAAATGTAAATTCCTCAAGAGAGAAAACACATACCTACACTGATTGCTTTCTTTTAACTTTTTTTCCACGTGCAGTTTTCACAGCGACTGTCTTTTCTTCTCCTTCCAGGAAGTTTTGGTGTGATGTGGTACTGCTTCTGGGTCCTGGTTTCGTACGAGAGTCCTGCGGCTCACCCCACCATCACAGAAGAGGAGAGGATCTATATAGAGGAGAGCATCGGCGAGTCAGCTCAGCATACAGTAACGGTCAGTGGAGGTGCAGATGCAATGATTAATTTGATGGCAATCCAGAAGCTTTAAATAAAATATCTCACAGTAATTAGAAAAGTTTATTTGGACACTATGACTGTATGGTATAAAAAAAAAAAGCAGATGGACATGGTGAGTCAGTTAAACACAAAAACTTTGCTGTCAACAGATTTAGAAACTCTATCTGTGGTCACCTCTGATGGCTGCATTCAACCAAAAAAAGTTTCCACTACCGCACCCTCCAACTGATCGCCATTCTAGTTTCTGTTGTTTTTTTCCTCCCCTTATTATAATATTCACATCTGATTATAGTCAATGTTTTTATTTATGTAAATTAAAATAACTCAAGTTGTAAACCCCCGCTGTTTGTTTTGCAGAAGTTTAACACACCATGGAGAGCCTTCTTCACCTCTATGCCAGTGTACGCCATCATTGTTGCTAATTTTTGCAGAAGCTGGACTTTCTATTTGCTTCTCATCAGCCAGCCTGCATACTTTGAGGAAGTGTTTGGGTTTGAAATAAGCAAGGTAATTCACCTTCAATGCACATCGCCTTGCTAAGGTATTCATACCGCTAAAACCTCTCTGCACGTTGAATCACGTTTCAACCACACATTTAAATGTATTATGCTGAATTTTATTTGACATACCAACACTTCATAGAAATGGAGTACATTTATCATGGTATTTTAAAAAATAAAAACTAAAAGAAAATAAAACTCAATTCTTTCAGAGGTTTATGAGACCTCTACATGGCTTGTGGCAAACTGAAAACCACGACTCTCTGTGGCTTTCTTTCTGCCACTTTTCAGTGAGCCAAATTTGAGAGCACACATAGAAGTTATAATATCAATAAACTCCTTAACCTGAGTTGTAGACATTTGCAGCTCCTCCAGAGAGAGTCGATTATCTGATTAATGCTCTTCTTGTCCAGCCTCTTAGCTTAGTTGGACATCCATTTCTTGGAAGGTATGCAGTTGGCCCATCCTCTATACATGTTTCCACCTAACCCTGCGTCTCCACTGAGTGTTACCTGACATGTCTCTAGTGTTCCTTGGTTTTCATGACCCTAGCTCTCTAAAGTTCTGCAGATAATCTCTAAGGCCTTTGCAAAAACCAAAACAAAAATCATAAAAAAAACCCTTTTCTTTCTTCTTTTTACGATTATGGAAAACTTTTGCTTGATCTGGCACATAAAATCTAAATAAAAGAGAGCAGTGTGGATTTTGAATCTGAAAGAAAAATCAGAGGGTATGAATACTTTTAAAGGCATAAAATCTGCTATCGCTTTGTTCACTGTCTGTTTTCCTTCAAATGTTCTTATAAGGAGGTGATAACGGTTGTTGTTTATTAGCAATGATGGGTCCATATTCTCACGTGCATTTAGGTGGGAATACTATCTGCGCTTCCTCATCTGGTAATGACCATCATTGTGCCTATTGGAGGCCAAATCGCTGATTATCTGCGTTCTAATCAGATCATGACGACCACAAATGTCAGAAAGATGATGAACTGTGGAGGTAAGTGTGAAATAGAAGGAGAATGAGCTTATGCGAAATCAAAAGATGCGTTTTTTTGGATATGAATTTTAAAATTTTGATTCTAAACTGGCAAACTCCAATTTTTTTTATTTTAAACAAGGTTGTTTTACTTAAAGGCTTTCAGGAACTTTTATTACCCTGCTTTGACTTGGCCTTGGATGAGTTTCATTACTCAGTGAATTTTCAAAACACACCCTTCCGTAAAAAGAATCAGTCTAATTACAGAGCAAATTTGTGTGAGCCCTGGTGTGAAAACACCACTGCATGCATGAGATGAATGATGACTAAGTGTTAGTCAGGAGCTCTGCCTCTATCGGCTATTTTTAAGCTGCAGAAAAGTATTGATACAAGGGTCAAATGAGGAAACATTCAGTACATGCATGCAAAGTAGAAAAATAAGAAAAACTCCAGTCAACATTGAAGCAACATTATAAGCAAAGAAAATTATTTTTTTAATTTAAGAGAACAGTCTGCATTTAGACTTGCTGTTGTTGACTCTGTCTTCTGGTCTTTTTCAGGGTTTGGGATGGAGGCCACCCTCCTGCTGGTGGTTGGCTTCTCGCACACAAAGGGCGTAGCCATCTCGTTCCTGGTGCTGGCTGTTGGGTTCTCTGGTTTTGCCATTTCAGGTAAAGCACCGTTAAGCCTTTCATTTGCAGACAAGAGTTATGCATTATTTTATCATCATGACAACAGTAATTTTCTCATTCCTCATAAGGTTTCAATGTCAACCACCTTGACATTGCACCTCGATATGCTAGTATCCTCATGGGTATATCCAACGGTGTGGGCACTCTGTCCGGCATGGTTTGCCCACTTATAGTCGGTGCAATGACAAAAAATAAGGTGAGAGATGATCTTGAATCTGTGTGTATTTGTTCTTTTTACCGTTGAGGTCTGCATTTTTAATTTGTGGAACAGATGCTTCTGACTGATGTTGTAAATATACAGTTCTTGTCAAATGTTACAGACATGTATCATGGAAATAAATTAATAAATTAAATAATCCTTTAATGACACATTTGAATCGATCTTTTTCAACTGTGGAAAATCAAAACACAGTGAAAAACTGTACCTCCACCCCCTCAATAATTTTGATAAGCATCCCTTAACCCATTGCACATGGCCTTTTCTAGCACATTTGACTGCAATATTCATCAGGAATGGAAGGTCTCTTTTACAGTGCTTGGTTTCCTGGAGTTTTTAATTCTGGACCCTTTAGAGGCTGAATGTCAGCCCTGCTACTAATGCAGTTAAATATATTATAGCTACGGCAACGTTCACTGTACCCGTACCTTATCTGACGCNGCATCGGGCCTCGGGAGCAGCAGTGTCAGCAGAGACTCCCAGACTTCCCTTTCTCCAGCCACCTCCTCCAGCAAGGGGCGGATTTTAGAGCCATCTTAGCTGGCCTCTCGATGTGGAGGAGAAGCAGCTTTACTGTAAGCCTCTCCCAGATGGCCAAACTCCTCACCCCATCTCTAAGGGCGTGCCCAGCCACCCTGCAGAGGAAGCTCCTCCAACCCGAAAGGGTTAGACGAGCCATTTGTCCGGTTGAGAACCATGGCCTTGGACTTGGAGAAGCTGGTTTTTATCCCTGCCGCTTTGCACTCACCTGAAAACCTCCATGGTGCTGTATGTCTTGGCAGGAGGGGGGCCTATAGAACCATGTTATCTACCAAAATTCCAGGACCAAACTCCTGCTCCACTGGTAGAGGGACTGACTCCATACTCCTGGACTAACCCCCACAGGGTACCACGAGGGACATGGTCAGATGTTTTCTGCTGGTCCACAAAAAATATTTGGACTGCTCGGGCAAATTCTTTTGAACCCAGTGGCACCCTGCAGAGGTTATTGAACTTTTCTAGTGTTCCGCAGCCAGGACAAAAACCGCACTGCTGCTCCTGAAGCTGAGGCTCAACAAAAAGCCGCACTGTCTTCTCCAGCACCCTGGCAACAAATAGAGACCAGAGATACTCAGGACTGATCTCATCCAATCCCAAAGCCTCAACAATGTAAAGTTTTTTTGACCACTTCAATGACTTCAGCAGTGACAGATATCATGGCCAGTCCGATTAGCCACTCAACTTGAACTCTCAATATACTTTTCAACTGTATTTTTCTTAAAATACTATCTGGAATGTTAAACAAATTAACATATTCAAGATGTCAGAAAACCCCCGGAGAGCAGACAATAAGAAAAGCATTAAGACACTAAGGAAGGGGAGAAAAAGAAAATGTAGTTTGAGGAAAAGTGCAAGCTATTGGTTAAGGATAGACTTTTAAATTGACCTAGGGGAGAATGTCATGTACTGCAATGACTGAAACGATTCAATTCAATTCAGTTTATTTTTATAGCGCACCTTCACAACACATGTCATCTCAAGACACTTTTAACTGATTTCTCAATCTCATGCAGAATTTTGTTCTGCTTTTTAATTAAGTTTTGAAAAAGACAGTGTTCCTTATAATTATTCTTTCAGTTTTGTTTCTATATTTAAAAGGAATCTTCTATACTTTACTGCACCACTTTTAATATGTGATAAGAAACCACACAAACCCCCTAATCTATGTTAATGTAAAACTCTATTTAACTCCTTCTTTTGAGTGACAGCCAGAGCCAAAAGTGGTTTCTGACATGCCATTCTTGAAAAATGGTATATGCAAGTTAGGAACTGGTTTATGCCAGTTGGAAATGGGATTATGCCAGTTGCTAACCGGCATATGCCAGCTCTAGGTGCTGCTGTTTTTTTGTTCCCAAACATACAATTTTGTTTTTATTTTATCTGTTGGGGACAAACTGGGTCAGATGGTTGAAAATTGCACTTAGTTTTTTCTGATCCAATAAAAGGATTTGGAATATTAAAAGCAAATTAACCCTTATCTTCTGAAAAGAAGCTGAACTTAAAAATAAACCTAAATGTCTGAATCCAATTTTTCTAATTCAATGAGGATCTACTGCTGTAAGAAGAATGGTTAAAATAAACTAGTGAGAAGTGAGAAACACCCATGACCTTATGCCGTAATTTAACAGAAACTGACTTACTATATGTATCTGCCCAAGTTACATTAAACTGCTTGTTCAGGAAAATAATAACAAAGCAGAAAGGTCTCTTCCCCTAAAGGACATTTTTTCTTTATCAACTTCAGAGGTCACACAAGGCCAAAGGAGGAACCGACATGTATTTACATTGAAGAGAATAGTTATTATGCAAACAGATGGGCTTCAGTTTTCTTTTGAACAACAGTTTGAAAATTGTGAATCTTATTTCTGCCAAGTATGTTGATTTTTATTTACTGACACTCTGTTTTGGGTAATTTTTCTTTTGTTTTTAATCAGACGCGGGAGGAGTGGCAGGGTGTTTTTCTGATTGCCTCGCTCGTTCATTATGGAGGTGTTATATTCTATGGTGAGTGTATTTTATTCTTTAGTGATTTTTATGGAAATCAATTTGGGAAAATGTTGTTCTGTTTGTCAGAGCAGTTTTATGGCTGTTACTAAACCCCTTCATTGATAAACTGACTGAATTTCTACGGCCCATGCAGGGATCTTTGCCTCAGGAGAGAAACAAGCCTGGGCCGAACCAGAGGAGCTCAGCGTTGAGAAGTGCGGCATCCTGGATGAAGACGAGCTTGCAAATGAGACAGAGGAACTGTATCGTACAAGTGGTGGAGTTGGTTATGGAGCCACAAACCAGGTGTCAGATCCCAACGGAGGAGGTGGGGGCTGGGTTTCAGACTGGGACAAAACTGAAGAGTACGTCCAACCAGCTGGAACCAATAATTATCTTTATGGAGGAGAGGGCAACCGAGACTTCTCATAGAACCAGCAGATGTTTAGTTCATCCTAACAGAGAAGCACAAACACTTTATCACCAATGTGGAATCTCACTGTGAAGGAACTTGGACATCATTGAAGTGGACTTCTCAGGAAGTTTGAAAGTTGAATTTATTTCAAAAAGACATTTAAAGCGAAGACAATAGTCCATAAAATGTGTTTGTGTGATGAAACAGCAGCCTTTTTGCAAAGTTTTGTTGGAATCAGGCTTTTTTTTTTCTTTAGGCCTGATGAGGCATCCATCTTTAAAAGGTAGACGGGCCCATATTTTCCGTCATGACTTAGTATTGATTTGTTTTATTCATTTAAATTTGTTTTCTTGTAGATCGTATTTTTTTTTAATGTACTTATATGTCAGTCTGCTTCAAAACAGCTTGGTTAGAAACAGCCCAATTCCAGTTATATTGCTAACCCCTACCTGAGTCAAAATGGACTGATTAAGGCCTGGGTTGATTTTTAAACCACAAGGTTGATTAATGCGTTTGACCATGTGTAAGGGATTAGGTTTTTATAATCTTAGATTAGGTCCAGCTGTCAAGAGGTTGGTTATACCGTACTAGTCCATCACAGGTTTAGTGAAAGCTCACAGCAAACATAAACATTCACATTGCACACATACCAAGATATATTCCTCTAGCATGCATGTTTTTAGATTGTATACTATTACAGAATCTAGATATGCACAGTAAGAAAATGACAACTCCTCACAGAAAGACCCCAGATTGGATCCTTAAGAAAATAAAAACAGAAATATTGTAATATGAGCCAATTCTTTCTCAAGACATACCCTATTTTGAACCCATGCATGGCCATTTTAACCCCTCATACTTCCCTTTCATAACTGTACATACAAACTATTTCAGCCACATACTTCCTGTGTCTAGGTTTTCAAAGATTTGTGGAGATAAATGGTTAAAATGTTATTATGATATCTCCCTAATTAACAGTGTAGTAAAGTATAAGTAGAAAATTTTAATTAGGTTGAAATCATTGGGTGTCTTTGTGGGAACAAAAGGAAATGTATCTAAAACACAAAAGCACAGAAGGAAAATTACCAAAACCTCTATAAATAAATATTTCTTGATGATAAACTTCAGCAATGTATAAATATTACCTGGATACATTCATTCTTAACATTATTTTTTTATGAATACAGCTAGCACTAGCTTGTGCTGACTAATTAAAAGGTTAATTTTAGTTAAAGGGATTGAACTCCTCCGATAAGAAGTCAATAAAAAACCTACGAATGTAAAGATTATTACACATCATAGTTTTACCATCCTATCATCCTAAATATGGAATATGCAGCTATGAGGTTAGTCAGAAGTAGCAACATGCTTTGGTAAACATAAGGAAAAATCTCTTCTTCTGAGAACAACAACATAGAAAAAAAAACAACAAATAGCCAATTGAATAAAAATAAATTTCTAGTCATTCTATGCTACAGATTAAAACAAATTAGATAGGAAATACAATTAATTAAATAAGTAGAAGGGATGTTCAGCGACATCATCTAAATACTAAACTCAGTCTCTATGGCAACTTGCCCTGGCAACTCGCCTCACTACGGTCTAGTAAAGTACTTTTCTTACCAATATTTTAAGCATTACAAGTAACAGTGCTTCTTTAACAAAAAGATGGATACCATTGGAGTCCCCCAACACAGTCAGAGGCTATTTAAAAAAAAATCCACCATTGATCTTATATTGCTAATGTGCCACAGCTTCCCCATTAAAGAAGATTCCTGTGAAAATGTAGAAAGAGACCAGAAACATCATGAAACAAGTTTTTCTAAATTTTTCAAATCAGACCATTTTTTAGAAAGGACACATGCCATTGTTGGATACACAAACTTTTAGTTTTCCACAAGAAACTGTTGTTGTGTGGATAGAGTATCAGTAGATGACGTCATGATGTTGCAGCTCAACGTGGTTGTCTATTAATTCTGCTCTGCATCTGGTCATTAAATTAACCACTCCAAGTCTTTGCTCCTCCACGTCGAAAGTAGCCGGCTGAGGTGGCTGAGGCATCTGTTCTGGATACCTCCTGGTTCGCCTCCCTCAGGACGTGTTCCAGGCATGTCCTATTGGGAGGAGGCTTTGTGGAAGGCCCAGGACACACTGGAGAAACTATATCTCTGAGGTGGCCTGGTGTCGCCTTCGGGTCCCTCCAGAGCAGCTGGAGGAGGTGTTTGTGCATCAGGAAGTCTGGGCATCTCTGCTTAGACTGCTGTGACCCGGCCCCAGTTAAAGTAAATGGTTTGGTCCACAGTAGGGTGATGTACTGTAGATCAGCCATGCATCAATCTTTAGCTATCATCAGGAACTCAGATTTTATCCTTATTTAATCATATCAGTGAAGTGTTTTTTCTTCTTGCTTTTTTAAGCAAATGAAAACCTCTACTAACTGGATGACCATTTGGGGCGATCAAGTGTCCTAATCTTTAATTGTTTTTAAATCAACTGCCCCAAAGAGTGATCGTCGCAAAAAAAAGGCGTAAAATTTAGATGCTTTTTTTTTTGCATAGCAAAAATTTTAATGAATTACATGTTAATTTGACAATTTTATTTGTAGCCTGTATGTAGCTTCACAATACATTAAAATAATTTATAATAAAGAAAAACAAACTGAACGTGCTTAAGCATGTGAATACAAAGGGGTTTTTTAATTCTACAAAATGATAATGCATATTTACCCATAGCCCACAATGCCTAAAAGGGTTTTAAATTGAATAATGGCATTCATACTCTGTGTGTAACCCTGAATAAAATAGTTTATATTGACTATGTGGACAATCAATGATCAGTGTGTAAAAAAAACAATCAGGTTGTGCTAATTACTTAGCAGCTAAATGGCTAAAGTTTGCTTAAGTGTACAAGCTAGTGATGTATTTGGAACTAAAGTTGTTAAAATAACCCACTGACATTTATATAGTAGAGCAGTTTTATAGCAACATTTTCATTATTTTATCCTATAGAAGAGGTTTAAGTCAAATGGGCAGATGATTTTACACCTGTAATTCAAAATGACCATCTTCTGGTTTCTTATTTAAACCAACAAACTGTATTCATTTATGTTTATAGAGATATAACTTCTATCCCAAATGCCTAAAGCCAGCGTTTGTGTTAAATACATAACCAAGCAGCTTTTTATATGGGCTTCTCTTTCTGATGAACATTTAATGATGCTGATTCAAAAATTTTTGTTTTTCCACAACTGATTTTTTAGCAGTCCCACAAAAAATACAGTTAATCTTGTGCTCTTTGAGAAAAAGCATTGTGCCAATACAACAAAAATAATGACTCTCCGGTATTGATTTACATATTCTAAGAGGAAGTGAACAGCTGCAAATTCTTTTTGTTCAGTTTTTTGTAAAAAGAAGAGAAAAATAAGCAGAGAGGTCTCTGGCCTTTTTGACTAGAGGTGAAACACAAGAAAGAATGTTATCATTTAGCATAATGACATAATAATACTTGTCAGAGTTTAGGATCTTTACAATATGAATTTCTGTTTCTTTTGCTTTATAGGATTTTGTGAAATATTGTTGATTTATTTTAATTTATTGATCAGCAGCTTTGTTTGGTATCTTGGTATAAGCAGAACTACTAACCACAATTGATATAAACACAAGCTTAACTTATCTCTGTCTCAGAGCTAAAAAAAAAGCTCTCAAGTTTAATTTGTTTAAAGAAGCATCGCCTCGTACCTGAGCACATATTTTCTATTTCTATCAGCATGGGCCGAAATATAGGTTAGATCCTATAATGAGTTGCAAAATCATTAACTTAGATCACAGGATGGTATAGCTGTACTGAGTGACATGAAAAGCTTAGAACTTCTATTTTATCTTTTGTGTTTTTTTTTCATTGTTTTATTTCAATTTTCACATTGAATTGTGCAAGAAAAGAAGAACTGTACATGTGGATCTATTGTATAATAAAATGTAGAAGTGTTTATTTTTGTTCAGTTATCAGAACTTTTTGTTGATTGATGCTGAATAGCTGTTTCTGTCAGCTGTTACAGGCGTTGCTAACGATTGCTTTCTGTACATGCATGTGTGGAGCCAGTTTTTCTATTTTAGAGTGGAAGAAGACGAAAGACATGAAGTAAAATGGGGAAGGAAAACTGTGAAAAGATGAAGAAGAACATTGACATCACCATTGATCAGAGCAGCTGTCAAAATGTTTTACTTCATTTCTATTCCTATGATTTTAACTGTTTTAGGGGGATGACAAAGAAAGTACCAGAGACCAGTGTTTGCTGTTTATAGATAGATTAAGGTAATGATCCGTCCCCTTCACTTTTCTCTCATTTACAACAAAGACATTTTTTTTAAACTTTTGGTACGTATGACACCCACAGTTGTGGAGTGCAACCAATTCCTCTCATTTACTAATAATTTTTCATAACGTGTGTTAAGCTGCTAGCTTTAGGCTGAACAAATAGCTAAACCTGCCGACACCAGTCAGCTTTATATCTGTGTCATTTTATAAGGAGTGGAAGAGCAAGAAAACATTTGCATTATCCTGCACTTGTAAATTGCATGCAACTTTTGCAGAGACTTTTGCTGTTTCTCTTTACTTATAGGCCAAATTATCAAAAATCAACACGTTGTCAACAATGTCATTATCAACAGTATGATAATTCCAATCATAAATAAATATATATATGTATATATTAGGGATGGGACGATTTATGAAAACCGTCCGAACCGTTCGGTTCGACTGTCTCGGTTCAGTTCGCGTGTGTTTCGTTCGGTTCATGCGCTGCTCCTTTTTCTCATAGGCGAAGCGTTTACACTCCAGAGCAGAAGGTGGCGGTACTGCGACCAAAGCCAACCACCAGTAGTAAACAAGAAGAAGAAGAATCGAAGCAGCTTAGCTGGGTGTAGCAGGGAAAAAAATCAGTTGTTGTGGAGAATTGTGTCAGAATGGCGAGTGGGAAAGAACAGGAGTTGGAAGACGCGCCAGCAGCACTTTATAGGTCTGCTGTATGGGACCACTTTGCATTTAGAGTGACCTACGATGACGGCGGAAAGAAAGTTGTGGATAAAAGTGCAACAGTGTGCAAGCACTGTGCAACACGTTTTGTTTATGCTAACAGCAACATGACCAACATGTCATGCTAACCCCGAAACCCCTCATACTCCGTCAGCAACCCCCGCTCTGCCCCGCTGCGCTCCAGGCCGGCTGCTCAAAGCAAAGCCTGCAGCCCCCACTGTGGCTCCTGTCCGCTCCCCTTGGAGTCCCTTGGAGATCGTAGAGAGCATGCGCGAGATGATTAAATTCAAAGCAGCAAAACCTGCGGAAATGATCCACGAAACCGTGAATCGAACCGAACCGTGGATTTTGTGAACCGTTCCACCCCTAATATATATATATATATATATCCAGTACAGATCAAAAGTTTGGACACACCTTCTCATTCAAAGGTATCAAAACTATGAATTAACACACGTGGAATTATACGCTTAACAAAAATGTGTGAAACAACTGAAACTATGCCTTATATTGTAGGTTCTTCAAAGTAGCCGCCTTTTTTCTTTGATTACTGCTTCCCACACTCTTGGCATTCTCTAGATGAGCTTCAAGAGGTAGTCCAGTCTAGGACCTGCCCCCCTCATTGGAGGTATATGGCCGTAGCCACTTTCCTTGTCACCTCTTTGTTTGCCATTTGTGTATGGGATTCTGAAGTACTTGTAGCTGTCCTAAATGTTTGCTATTGTTCCTTCTGGGAGTGAGACCCCCTCTGTGTGGACTACCTTCCCTCTCTTAGTCACCATCCGACCACACTTCTCTAGTCTGAATGACATCCCAATGTCTGTGCTGTAAATCCGGGTGGTATGGATCAGTGAGTCGATGCCTCGCTCATTCTTAGCGAGTATGCGGCATTGAGTCATAGGCTTTCTTGAATCAAACCAGGTAGTGCTCAGGTTAGTGTTTCGGGTTCTGCAGTAACAAGCGCCTGTTCTGTCTACCAGGAGCTGATGTTTGGCACCTCTGGTATTTTTCAGCTTAAGCTCATTGTTATTTGCAGTAGCCATTGCACCTCTCTCAATAGCTCTTCGATCTAACTCCTTCATTACTGGAATACTAAGAAATGGTGTTAAGTTAAAGGTCTCTCTACCTGTATATATGCTGATGACCTTTTGTTATATGTCTGATCTTCCTTTGTCTGTCCCTGCTGCTTTTGACACTCTTAAAAACTTTGGACAGATATCTGGATACACACTGAACCTAGATAAGAGTGAGCTATTTCCCATAAATACAGCTGCCAGAACTTATCCTTTACACCAGCGCTCCCCAACCACCGGGCCACAGACCGGTACCGGTCCGTCGGTCATTTGGTACCGGGCCGCACAGAAAAAAGTATATATATAAAATTTATCGACGATTAGAGTCTGAGTGATGTTTTATTTTGAAAAATATAAAAAATTGCGGTATTCTCTCCCAATTACATCAGTCAGTGCATCTTTGCCTCTTGACACAGGTTAGTTCAGTTCAAGACTCATCCTATCTATGACATCCTATCTTTGTGTAGCATGATTTTTTGCGGTTACAGCGACCAAAACAAAGCTACGGAGCAGACTGGACATTAGGAGCACTCTTCCTGTGTCATTGTCTCCGGCTTGTTAAATTTTTTTTTCTTGATCGTATTTACCCCCCCAACCCCCGGCCGTGCCGTGAAAATATTGTCTGACATATAACGGTCCGTGGTGCAAAAAAGGTTGGGGACCGCTGCTTTACACAGTTTGCCCTTCAGTGTTTCTCAGTAATGTTACCTTGTTCAAGTCACACGTAAATTTGAAGATCTGTATAAGGCTAACATTGTTCCTTTATCTACTTGTACCCAGCCTGATTTTGAGCGCTGGTCACTACTTAATTTATCTGCAACAGGCTGTGTCAATTCTGTCAAAATGAATATACTTCCAAGATTTGTTTACCTCTTTCAGTGCATACTACTTTTTCTTCCACAGTCTTTTTTTTTTTTTTTTGCAAACTAGATAGCTTGACTTTAGAATTTGTTTGGAACAAAAAGACCCATAGGATGCCTAAACAACATTTCCAAAGACCTAAACCTCTTTGGGGGCCAGCATGACCAAACCTTAGATTCTACCACTGGGCTTCAAATATTAGGATTCTTGAATATTTGCTTCAAATGAGAACGTTTGACCCCTGTCCATAGTGGTTGGCTATGGAAGCGAGCTCTACTCATCCAGTGTGTCTTGGTGCTCTGGTTAACTGACACATTCAGTTCTCTATGAGTCCCTACAATAAAAACGCTATCATGCAAACCCTCACTGAGAATCTGGATTCGGTTTAAACGGTACTTTGACCTATAAACCTTATCTACTCATGCCCCGCTTGCAGCCAACCATGCTTTTCCTCCTTCCCTTTTGGACAGTGCATTTACAAATTGGACAAGTCTTGGTGTTAACAATTTTAGAGACTTGTATATTGATGGTGTGTTTGCTTCATTTCAGGAACTTTTAAAAGCATTTTCACTTCCTCAGCAGCACTTTTTTAGATGATTAGATTTTTTTTAGATTTGTTCATTCTGCATTTTCTGGGTTTCCCACCCTACCAGAGGACACAGCCCTTGATGTATTATTTTGTCCATTATACACTCTTAAAGGTTCCATAATTTTTATTTATAATGACGTCCCTCTTCTTGTCCTGAACCATTAAAGTCCATAAAATAGTGGTGGGAGGAGCACTTGGGGTGGTGTCATTTTCACATGAAATCTGGACAGAGATATTGGAGCGAATACATAAATCTTCATTCAGTGTAAAGTGATAAATCGTCTCTATTATACTAAAGCTAGATTGCCCATAATGTACGATAAAATAACTGCAATTTGTGATAGATATAAAAAGTCTACTGTGAACCATGTACATATGTTTTAGAACTGCCCATTATTATATAGTTATTGGACAGATATTTTTACCACTTTGTCAGAAGTACTAGGTGAAAGTGCACCCAATGCACTCACTGCACTATTTGGCACCCCCCCTTCCTTGGAGAGACCTATTCTTTGACTTTTTTAGCAAAATCCAAAAAAGTTGTTTATGTTTTTGCTACCCTTTTGGCGAGACGTCTGATTGTTTTGAAATGGAAATCATCAGTACCACCTTCAAGCATTAGAGGATTAGAGAATGTCTACATCCTCTATTTTCTCAAATTAGAATAAATCTGACTATCATTGACTGACAGAAGTTGAATGTTTATGTATGGGGACCATTTTGAGAATGTTAACAAGCTTGATATGTCCCTTATGCCAGACCCCAACACTTAAAATGGACAAACTGAGCATGTATAATATGCCGAAGATATCTGGCTATATCTATTTAAGCTAATTAACTATTTGAATGTCTTGTATTTAAAATTCTTTATATATGTGAGGGGTTTATTTTTCTTACAAATAGTAAAATGTACTGCATTCTGATATGTTATTTTTGATATTTTGATTAATAAAATGAAAAGGAACATTACTCACCAGCACTTTTAAGAAAAACACCAACAAAATTAATCACAAAAGATTTATTTAACTTTTTTCATAAGTAATGTTTACAAAATTACATCAAAAAATATTTACATCTGCATACAAAATGTGTTATTTCAGTTTAAAAGATGAAAAAAAAAAAACATCTGCACATCATGTAATAATGTCTCCTGCATTTAATCTCTAGTTTGCATGTTTGTTTATACATTAAGCCAAAGCTGTTTATATATCTTGAAATATAGCACGGAAGATATCCTCAGAACCAAAGGTTTTATTTGCATATATGTGTAATGTAAGTAGTAAATTTAAAAGTATGTTGAGTTTCTTAAAGCAATAAAACATAGTAGTTTTTACTGCATTTCTATGAATAAAAAAAAACCTTATCTATATAAATTAAATATAACAAAACTGTGAGAACTTTTCATCATTTGCATAGAAATTCAGCTAAGCCTTCAGGAATATAGTCTTTATGTATTTTATGTTCTCAAATTTAGATTTAATTCTGAACTTACATTAAGATAAACTTCTCTTATCATTAAATCTGCATTGAATTAAAAGTACATTCTAATGACATTTACTCCTTTCAGTTTGTATTAATTGAAATACCAGAATTTGTTCTTATCTGTCTAAATGCAAGTTTTTGTTCAAATTAAGTTCGTTGTTTATTAAGTGAATGTTTGGGAAGTTTACATCTTCTTGAGTAAAACAAGTGGAAGTAATGCTTCTCTTACTTAAGTTACAGTTTTTAGCCAATCTTCTCACCTCTGGATGAAAGACACCCTATCATTTTTATCTCAAACCACCGTTTATTTGGTCGGATTTATCTCTACCACTGTTTGCAGTTGACTTTTTGAGCTTGACCCTCCCTCTGCTTGTGTGGTTTTCAGGGTTTCATATTCATCCTTATTTACTCCTTCCCTCTTTAGGGCTTCATAACCACCGTCTCCTCCCTCACGTTCTGTCCCTGGCCTCTCCTCTCCTGACTTGGTTTTGAGGGTGTCATATTCATCCCTTTTGACTCCTTCCCTCTTTAGGGCTTCATAACCACCGTCTCCTCCCTCACGTGTTGTCCCTGGCCTCTCCTCTCCTGACTTGGTTTTAAGGGTGTCATATTCATCTTTTTTGACTCCTTCTCTTTTTAGGGCTTCGTATCCTCCTTCTCCTCCTGATGCCACATTATCTCCCAGAGTGTGATAAACCTCCTCCTTGGTGCCTGTTTTCGCCAGTGCCTCGTATTCGCCACCTTTCTTCTCTCTGCCTTCTGATCCTGGTTGAATTGTGTCATATTCACCCCCTTTCATGCGCGACACATTCAGAGCCTCATAATTTGCATCCCCTGTTGGCCTCATCTGCACTTGCTCATAAATGTCCACTGCAGCTGAAAGATATGTGAGGGTTTATGTAGCCAAAATGAAGTCAAAAGGTACAAAACATGAAGACTGGTACTTACCTTGAGCTTTTCTCTTCTTATAACAGTAAAATGCCACACAGAAAATTATTAATCCTACTGGGATCAAACCCAAGTACCAAGGTATACTGGCTCCAACTGAAAGTGAAACATCAAATATCAAGGTATGGAGTAATAGCAAAAGAAAGAGTTGTAGCAGGGCCTCATAAAGTAGTTTTTTCATAATCCCAGTCCTTAATGTCACTAGATGATGCTCATCTTGGGTAACAAATACATTTGCTTTTTCTCTCTCTTCAACGTATCTAAATAGGAAAACTTATGTGTGAATTTCTCCCATCTTCCACAACACCTTCTCCAGCTCCTCTGGGGGAAGCCAGAGAAGCACCGGGGCCAGGCGAGGGACATTAACCCTCTAGTCTGGCCTGGGTCTCCTCGCAGTTGGACGTTCCTGGAATACCCTCTGATGGAGGCGTCCGAAACAGAGCCACCTCATCTAACTCCTCTAAATGTGGAGGACAAGTAGCTCTACTCTGAGCTTCTCCTGGATGGCTAAGCCCCTCATCCTATAGGGAGTGTCTGGCCACACTGCAGAGGAAGCTAATAGCTGAAGAGTTTCACCTTTTTCATAGCAATAAAAAATAAAAAAAAGCAATAGGACCGAAATGTTGCACAAAAGAAGAAATGCATAAAAACCATAAAATACACTAAGATGGAAAAAAAAGAAAAAAAAAAACCATAAAATAGATAAGTAAGTACCGTAGGAACACTATAGAAAATAAAAAATACAACTTTTGGCTAAGCTATTTTCTAACCACAACAGACTATAACAGTATCTACATTACAGCCACATGTGAACAGGACCTGGGGTGTTTAAAAAAGATGAAAAAGGTGTCAGAAAAATCCTTAGAAACTCTTCTCAGATCAATAGATCTCAGTAATTTTGTTCCCAATATGTTTTTGAATTTCATTAGATAATAATCCATGATATGTTTTCTTTGTGAGATTGGCTATCCTCCTTTGTTTTGTCGAACTTATGTTATCTGAATAAATTCTGGACTTTTCTGGAATAATCAGACTTGTTAAGGAAATGAACAGTTTAATAGTTCAGATATTTCTACGCATGTACCAGCTTTCCAACTTCAGGCAGCATTTTGATAAGGATTGTATCATTTTATCCTTTGTGTTAAATTTTAGTGAGCAGCTTTTGTGCAATGTTTTTCAACCCTGTTCCTCAAGGCACACTGCCCTCCATGTTTAAGATGTTTCCCAGCTTTAACACACCTGTTATCAATTGATAGCAGATTATCAGGCTTTGCTGTACTGCAATCATCTGAATCAGGTGTCCTGAACCTCAGAAACATCCAAAACATGTAGAGTGGGTGCCTTGAGGACCAGGGTTGAAAAACACGGGTGTAAAGCTTTGAGCAGAAATCCGTTGTTGTCAAAAATACTTCGTCATGAATAATATTCTGTAATTGCGTTGTGTAATTGCTGTTTTAGAAGAAGGTACTCACATTCCTTAGAGGAGCTGGGTAAAGTCCTCATGTTGTCTGAAACAGCTCTGCAGTGGTAAATACCATGACTGGGTTTCATATCTGGGTCCAGCATTTTCCAGGAATTACCCATTTTCTTGTAGTACCTGTATGACATAGTGCCTTCGCACGCTGGACACGTGCAAGTCCCATGATCAGAAAGTTGTGCTCTGACAGGAGAAGCTAAAACAGGAGGAAAGAAGCAAAACAGAATTAACGATGCACCAAAAACGATTCAGACCCTGCAGCAAATTAGGTTTATTGGCCAATATCAAAGTTATTCAACTTTTTGCCTTAATCAAGTCACACAAGAAATGTTTAAATCAGGAGTTGTGGTTCCAATCTTGGAGTGCCACTATCCTGTAACCTTTGGATGCATCCTTGCTTTAAAATTGATGACATGCCGAGCAGGTAATTTGGTTTTTGTTTCAGAGTGTTGGATGCAGGATACTTCCAAAAGCTGCAGCTCAGAAGCTCAACAACTGTAGTTGCAGACTCCTGGTTTAAGTTGCTAAGTATAATTAATTAGACAAGGATTTTTTCTAAATTCAAACCTGTCCTACTTTCAGTGGTCTCATAATTATTCAACATCCTGAACTGACATCTTAGTAATAGCACATGTTTTCATACCCAGGTGTGACCTCAGGTACAGCTACGTTCCACAGTGAGGGTCCTATTGAAAGCTAATGGGTTCCACACCTGAACACTAGCAGCTACACTTCTATCAAACCAAAACCACAAGAACGGCTTGACTCTGATCATTTACAGATATATACAGAGGCCAAAAAGGTTTGGGGATTTTGTTCTGTAAAGACATGCATCAAAACTGGAATTTTTCTGACTGATGGATCAGCCATATTCCTTTGGACTCCTGCAGGAATATGAATGAAGCATGCTCTGAAGAGACCACCATCATGCCTAAAGTGAAGCACAGCAAAGGCTCAGGGTTTTTTTCTGGGAGTGCTTTATTCTTTGGGAATGTAAACCTGCTGCTCTCAATCTGAAAGATGGATTTAATCAAGCATCTCTTTCTCCTTGGAAGCTGATATAATCTAATATTCAAATATGTAAGATTCTACTTTCAAACGTTACCATTGATTCCTAGAGGTCCTACTAAGCCTCGTTTCAGAAGAAGTCAAGGAAAACATTGAAGCAGCCATAATACTGCCTGACATCAGCTCTGTTAAAAAAAAAACTCTACAGTGAAATGTTGAAAAGGCAGCTGAAGCAAACAAACATGGTCATATTAGGTAACTGAAGGGTTTTGTTGAATAGTCGGCTAAGACTCCTCAGTAATGCTGACAGAAGCTGCAGTCTGGCTATGAAAACACATCCAGCCATAGCAACACCAGAAAGGTGCTTTATTTAATGCTACAGATGTTTTTCATATAGAAGCTGTATAATTTTGAAACTGTAGAAACTACTGTTTTAGTGTTTAATTTAGAAAATCCCAAACAATATTGTTCTTTTTTTAGCTTTGATGTGTGTTTTGCAAAGAGCTGGAAGGCTGTATCGTTTGCTGTCAGTTAAAGTAAATGGCCATTTGGGTAAACAGTGAATAGTTAATAGTAGTCATAGGTATAAATAGTGGGAGTGCATACCATAGACCAGCACTTCTTGAGCATCAGAACCATATTGATGTGGAGTTGAAATAGTCTGGCCTTTGTGTCTGTAGGTGGCAACACACTTATATTTTCCAACATTAGATTGATTAACTGAATCCAATTGAAACGATTCTCCGTTAATTGTCTTAATGACCGTGTTTTCTTTGTAGAAAACTGATCTCTTGACTTCATCCGTTCCCCACACAAGACATCTCAGGGTCATTCTCTCTCCTGCTATTGCAGGAAACGGATACATTTCCAGAGTCACTTCGTTAACTGAAAGACATTTAAAAGTGGATTAAAAATATGAAGCACATCTTAGACCACACATACAGAAAGCATTAAATGGTTGTAAAGGCTTTTGTAGCGACTTTGAGAGCTGTGAGATTTCAGTCCGACTTAGATGTCCACCAATGGCATAAAATAAACCTACCAGTGGTTCTCAGTATGACTTGATTACTTCTTTGATTTTTAGTGTTGTGATAACACCAATAAATGGTCTCTGGGACTCTCAGTTCGGTGGTTTCAAAAGCGAGTGATGTTGCATTTTGGTGCTTTAGTCTAACCCTTTTGGTCTCCTCTCCCCGGTTGACTTTGCATTCCCATCCATACAGTCCATCATCATTTGTTATTTCCAGTATAACTTTGCTGTTTTTTCGCACCACTGGATGGCCTGTTTGGATGGTGAGTGATGCAATGGGAACATATGCTGTGTTGGACACAAGCATATTAATATTTAATGAACAGATAACACTTCTTTGCATTAAAGGGTTGAACTCAACTTTTTACATCAGTGCTTTTACCGTGAACCTTGATGGGGAGCTGATCACTCGTTTGGCCACTGATTGTACATTTATAGTTTCCTGAGTTCATGAGGGAAGCAGTTGGTATCCTAAGGATATTATTTCCACTGGATGAAGCATCGACAGCAGTGTCATTGAAACTCCAAGTCGCTTGGCTCCCGCTCTGACCATCCTTACAATGCAAGTAAAACAAGTCTCCAGTAAAGATCTCAGTCAGAGGGGGGGATATGGACACTGAGGAGGCAGAGAAGTTATAAAAGCAAATGGTTATTTTGTGTAATTATACATGTAATGATGTAACTTGGATACAGGAAAAGGTTTCAGAAAAGGGATTTCCGATTACCTGTTGGCTTCGACTGACATCTCACCAGAAGAGGGATCACTGCTATATCATTGATAAAAATAAGGATAAATACTTAATTTTTTCTCAAATAAGAATCATTTCAATTGTTTTAAACCAGTCTTATGTTTGATGGAAATATATTTTTTTATCTGCATGTCATCTTGTTATCATAACCAAAAATTATTTATTGTGAATATGTGATGAACTATTAAAGAAAAATTCAGTTAGAATAAAAAAAAATCAGTCGTAAGTAATTAAATTAAGCATCATAATTTGTAATTAAGTGAAGTGGCGGCCTAGTCGTTAGGGCATGGGGCTTGGAATCCTGAGGTTCTGAGTTCGAAACCCACTCCCAAAGACTGCCACTCTGGGTCTCCGAGCAAGACCCTTAGCTCCACACTGCTCCCCGGGCGCCCCGTGATGGCAGCCCACTGCTCCCCAAGAGGATGGGTTAAATGCAGAGGCAAATTTCTCCAAAGTGAGATCAATAAAGTTGAATTATTATAACAAAAATGATTTAGTGTGAATATGAGATAAACTATTAAATAAAAATTCTATTAAAATAAAAAAATCACTCCGAAGTAAATAAATTAACCTTCAAAATCATACCAAATAAATTAATTTTAAAAAGGCCACAAACATAACTCTTTAATCCAACTTTTCATATCCATCCACACAGATCATTTTCTCAGTCAGAGAGAAAAAGTCAAATTCAAACAGACTCTAACGTCTTCTTTTGAAGCTCGACGATGGCGGTAAAGCAGTAGCTCTTAATCAGAGACTATGAGCCTCCCTACAGAAGGGAAATCCTGATTTCGTGTGCTCATACAAGAAAATATCAATTTCACTGTCACAGCCTCTGTATTTTTTAAATGTTTTTAAATGTCTTTATAATTATAATTTTTTATTTTTTCTGACACTTTTTATGTTTTTGTACGGTGACCTTGAGTGTCCAGAAAGGCGCCTTTTTAAATAAAATGTATTATTATTATTATTATTATTAAAAAATGAACTTGGTCGAGGTGTTCATAAGGACAATTGCTTCTGTGCCTTACCACTGTGCCAACAACTGGTTTATACTGCAGTCTTCAGTATAAACCGTCTCCAACAGAACACAGGGTAACGTACAGAGAGAGAAATCGATTTCTCCCCTTGAGACTCTGTGGAACCTTATTGGTAGAATTCCCTTATGACAGAAAGAAGGCCACGATTCACCACGAAACATTTAATTACAATTCGAATTCTTACAGCTGTCTTAAACACTTCATATGTTCAGCGCTACATCGTCAGACATCCCCCCCAACTCTCATTTAATCTAAGGCTGTTTTATAGTCTCAATATCGCACTGTGTAGTTTTACGTCCACGACTGGACGCTCTGTCAAAAAATTCCTGGAAATCTCTTAGCTTATGACCTGTTTGTGTGTGAGTCAGCAACTAAAAACCCTGTTTTTGCCAAGATTCTTAAGTGACTTTCAGCATGTAGACACCCTGTCTACATGCTGCATTATTTTTTTTTTTCAAAACCAGAGCCACCTATGTGAGAGTTTCCAGGGTTGCCAAAACAGAGAGCAGCAATTGGGGTTTGTTGTTGGCAAAAGAACAGAGGAAGATATGGAGGCACAACAACTTACAGATACTGAACTGAAATAAATTTTTCATTTCTTATATTGAATTAAGTTGCACCTCATCTCAGTGGAGCAGGGCATAGTGGGGATGGGGGCTTTTTTTTAACACTTGCTTTTATGTTTTAATATGCCTTTATTTGTATCTTGAACTATTTACTGCATGTAGAGGGCAGGAATGTTTTTGGTATTTATTCTAATCTATTCTATTTTCCACACCCAGAAGTCATAACAAACAGGACAGAGAGGAAGGTATCACACCCATGCAGAATTAAGTTGGTTTCTCTTCATAATTAATCTGTAATTTTTCGACACAATAAAAACAGACATCAAATATTTTATATAAGTAGCTTTGCCACTTACTTTTACTTACGTTTACTTTTTGGCAAGTTTGATATAAGTATATTTTCAATAATATTTGCATAGTAAGTAAAATTCAAACTCCTTCTCTCATGATTTTTAATCAGGTTAGGTTCTATTTACTGAATTGTATTTTTTTTTTTTTTTTTTCACATATTTTTACTTTACAGTAGCTTTATACAGTTTTAGAGTTCTCTGTTTTTTATATAGGGCCTTTTGTTTAGTTCTGTCGCATAACAACCGATTACTGAATGCCTTTAATCCTTTAGTTTTCCACACAAAACTAATTGAGTTCCTCTCTAAACTTAAACCTGCTTTTTTCTAAAACTCATCCATTTTCTTTCCCTAATTTCCCAAATCACAACCTGTCCATAAATACTATTATAATCATAATAATCTTATTGAAAATAAAATGTATCTGGCCTGCATGATTAATTTGAAGGACTGTTTAAATGGGACCAAAATTCCTGTATATGAAGACACACAAAAAGAAAAGCAGAAAATGGTATGAAAAACAAAAACAAAACAAAACATATACTGAACCCAACCTAAAATTAGAAAGGCTGACTCAAACTTTTTGTTCCAAAGAGAAGCAACTTGATTTTGATCAAATACATATTTGCCATCATTTTGGCAAATAATACATCCATACTTTTCTTACCGCTGGTCAGGAATAGTGACAGTGTCGGGGCCTATATTCAGCAGTCTAAAGGGTTTAGGGTTAACATTGCAGGTTATACCCTGGACATGTATGTCTGTCCATTGCAGATGGCATTTGAAAATATATTAATATAATTTAGTTCCTATGTCTGTGAACTTTTCTTGGTTTTGCTGCACCAGGAAAACACCAAAGGACAAGTAAACTTAACTTCTTCTACCAGTGTTAGTTGCGAAATGCTTTTTGAAGATATGCTGAGTCAACATTAGTTGCTTCAACTGAAACTGGAGTCAGAGCTTTGAAAGCTTTCACTCTTAGTGGATAGAAAATCAATTAGCAATACTAAAAGCAAAACAGTACTTTAAATAAAAACCATTGCTCATCTCATCTAACGCTTGAGAGATAAACGTTTATATATCTGATAGCGAATTGCTTTAGGCCTAACTGCAGCCTCCTTACCTGCCAGGAGCAGCAGTTCTTGTCCACCTGTCATTGTTCCAAGCAATGCAACAAGATGCTACATCAGTCGGGGAGCTGACAAGTGACCACCACAAAAGCTGTTGAGTCAAATATCTAGCTCTATTGAGGAAGTTGTTTAGTGGGTGGAGTGTAATTGATTTGTTTCTGTTTTAAATGTAAAAGGATTGTCCACTGTTCCTCTGCATTATCTTATGCCAGCCTGTCTGTCATTTTTCTTTATTGATATGATCTTATTATTGTTTCTGATGGTACAAGTGCTGGTTATAAAAATAGATCATGAAAAAGTTTATTTATTTCAGTAATTCCATCTAAAAGGGAACTTGTATTATATTCATTCATTACTCACAGGCTGATATATTTGAAGTGTTTCCTTTAATTTTGATGATTATAACTTTTCCTTCATTAAAACCTTGAATTAATTCCTCAAAATTAGTATCTCATAGAATTAGAATATTACTCAAATTAGAATATAAACCTATCTTATTGCACATTGGCCATCTCCCTATGATTATCATGTTTATCTGGGTAATGGTTTTTATGATTTTGGGTGATGATTCTGCCATGGTCTTGGCGCTGATGTTTGGCAGACTTAGACTTAGACTTCGACTGTACTTTATTGATCCCTTGGGAAGACTCCCTCTGGAAATTAAGGTTACCAGCAGCCTACCAGGCAAAAAGTGTTAGGTTAAATTAAGTTAAAATTAAGCAAAAAAAATTAAATAAATACACATACAAATACACAAATATAAATACAAAAGATAATACAGATTAAGTACAGTGCATATAATAGGAGTTGTGTGTATGTATTATAGGAGTTTGGCGGATAGATTGACCAGTAATATGGTTTGCACTTGCACTATGTGATTTGTCCTGATAAATATGGAGTTCACATTTTACAGAAAAAATACAAGTGTTGCTATTCCTTCCCTCTTCCCCCTGTCCTGTGTCACCTCCTTGCCCACAGTGAGGCGTTGTATAGTCTGATGACGTGGGGGATAAAAGAGTTCTTAAGTTTGCAGTTTTCAGTTACTCCTGTTCACCTGTCTAATTGCCCCGGCAGCTCATTAACGCATATTGCTTCCACCTGGTTCCCTCTGCCATTCATGCTGTTTCTCTGCCTACCATCGGTGCCAGGTTATTCAAGCTGTTTTTGTTAGAGTAACTCTAGCATTCAAGAACGTTTTTCTGTGATTCTGATTCTGACCTGTTTTCTGCTTTTGGATTTTCAAGTTTTTGCTTTGCCCTCATCTGCTCTTTCAGCTTTGGTTCCTAGATCTGTGATATCAAACCATGACTGTCAAGGGCTCAGAACCTTGGACCCAATATTCTAAGTAGACAGATCTGAATGATTTCAAATCAGCCTTTATTTAAACTAATAGGAGTGCGGCTGCTTGTCAGCTGGGACGGGCAAACCAGATCTTCTGTAGGGATAGAAACTCACGTTAGTGACTTAGAATAAAGAACTGACCACAGACCTGGTTCTAAGGTGCCGCCCCGAGAGTTCCGAATAATGAGATGGGCTGACGCCAGCCAAAGCTGAGGAGCAACAGTGTCCGTAAAGAAATATCCAGAGCCGAAATCAAAGCAGAATCAGGTTTACGGACTAGAAGATCAGAGAGCCGAGGAGGTACCGGAGGAAAATCCAAGCCAAGGTCAGAAGTACAGTCCAAGTTTGGGTAACTGGCAGAATCCAGGAATCAGACTAGAACAACCAAGAATAACAGAGCAGACAGGGGAAAGTAAAACTTTGGAGTCCAAAGGCAGAAACAGGTCAGAATCAGAAACTTAGAACAATATAAGGAACGCTAGACTTACCTTCACCAAACAGCTCGAATAATCTGGCGCCGATGGTAAACAAACACATTGGCACATCTGGGACTCTCTGGGCGCCACCTGCTGCCTTGTATTGACAGCCAACTGGCTGGAACCAACCTTACCCTCTGGGCTCGGACTGACCTATGAGACCAGGTTTGTGACTCACAAGTTCATTATCATCCATCTCCAGAAAGATGTGGTCACTAACCCGTTGACTGCTCCTGCAGAGGTTCCTGCCTTTGATTGCCTCATCATCATACATATGTTGGGCCTTGGTTGTGGCTGTGTGTGTTATACCTTTCTCCTCCCCAGGGTGTGTTTTTGCAGGGTGAACTCCCACCTGATGCCACTTAGCAGCAATCAGTAGGCAGTATTAAGAGAAGTCGATTTTCTAGGAAGGATGCCAGTTGGTTTACTTCTGCACTGTGGTAACCTGCCTATTAGCTCCTCTGATTTTTGAAACTCTTGGTGAAATCTTACCTTCCTTGTTTTCCTCTCTTTCTAGTTGGTCTAGTTGACTCCAAGTCTGTTTTACTTTCTGCCTCCTGGATCTATCCCGAAGGGCTCACCAGCCTGCCCAGCCATCAACACCCCCTCTGGGTCAGTAAAGGAGAAAAGATTAACTCACCACATGCTCGCTTTAGACCGACTCCGCCTGGATGCCTCTAGTCCCCCCGGACAAGTCCCAGCATTTGAGGTTACGATCCCAGTCTGAGTTTCCCCGGTGTGTCTTTTCTAGGCTGATAAAACTCACCTCTGTCTGACTGTGACTGTGCATACACTAGAGTCGGTCATAGCAACATGTCAACATATAGACACATAAAACAATATGGGGGAGTCGTGCGAAAGTCTAACATGTAAACCCTTTAGTAACTTCTACTTTTAGCATTATGTCAACCTTTACCACAGTTTTGACTTTTCAATAGCCATTTCACATAGGCCTACCAACCAACTGTCTTGTTGTTTGTTGTTTATCAGTTTAACGAATCAGAGTTTAACACTGGGTTATTCACACTTCACACTGTACATGTCTTATGCGTCACCTCTGTTTTAAACTGGCCACAGCTGTTTTAGGAGCTACAGCTTCTATTTAGTTCTCTATAATGTGTTCATCACAAAGCCTCAATGCTTTTATGAAAATGTTCTTCTTTTTGATGTATGTTGTTTTCCTAATTTGTTGCTGGAATAACCTGCTCATGCTAAACTTAAAAACACACCCTGACAACCTTAGCTGTTTTAGCTCACCTATCAAGAAACTGAGAATATGATGATAAATCCATTCAGATACCTTTTTAATGGTTCCTGTCAGGAAATCATTCGTGTGAAGATAAACTGCTGCATTTGAACCAAAAATGATGAACGAAACGACACCATAACACTAGTCTTCACAAGTACGCAATGTGTTTGCATTGTTGCATAACCATCACTTAAATTGCATGAACAGAATAGAATAGATCATAGGTCATGGATTAACGGACCACGGTCCAGATCCGGACCCACCAGCTGGCTAATCTGGACCCAACCTGACCAACCCGAGGACAGTCTGTAATTTAACTTGCTTCTCTTGTTTGTACGATAAAGCCCTCTAGAGCTTCTGGGACCAGGCTAAACGTAATACAAAATTGCCAATAAGCTGTGTCGATCAGGGCTGTTGCTGCTGCTGTTAGCTACCTTAAGACACAGCAGGCAAACCTGTGGCAAGCCAGGCGATGGGAAAGAAAAATGAGACGATGAGAAAATGTGAAAGAAAACATGTGGACTTCTGGAAGAACTGTGGTGAACTGGTGACAGAAAAGTGAAATGCTGTGCTCAAAGATGACCCTGCACATTTTGAGTATGGTTGGCTCAATTTACTGCTGTGAAGCTGGATTCTCCACCATGAACATAATCAAAAATAAATATTGAACCAGTTTCAAAATGAGCACCTTGATATGTGCTTTAGAATGGCTTTGTCTCCATTCAAACCCAGGTTTAAAGCCTTGCAGGTCAGCCTAAAGCCCTTAAGCCATAAAACAGAAACAAAAAATAAAAAATAAACGGTCAGTTCAGGTGTTTTTAAAAAAAATATGTGAATCAGGAAAATGTCCATATACCAAACTGAACGATTTGTGTTCTCTACTTAAAAAAACACTAGAGAAATATTTAATAAATCATATTTTCATGTGTATTTCTGAAAAAAAATACCCTCTATTCTTAAGAAATTAAAAAAGGCATATAACAACAGACTTAAAAATATGTACTGAGTTTGTTGGTAGCATTGATGGATATAAAGTCTAAAAACTGCTGGAAGGAGGGAGCTATGAAAATGCTTCTTTTTGCATGTAGGACGCAGACACCTGTCACTGAAGATGCTCTCCAACTCTACAGCTGCTTTATGTAGGGTCTGTGGGAGACATGTCCAACAGTGGGACGGTGGAGCTTGTCCGAGTTTGTTTTAGCTTTTTAAATCTTCCGTCTCCTACTGTCGGTGTCTCCCATTACATGTTTAGGATTTGCTGTGCATGCCCTTGTCACTTAAGGACACTGTTGTGTTTTATTTGTCTGAACTCTATTTTAAGACTGAGTATGACTCCCTTATCAGGAGCTTCTGCTTTTTCATGTAATAAAGAAGAACTGCTTTAGTAAGAAGGCCTGCTAGAGATTACTGTGAAGAAAGAACCTTAAAATTTAGTTTCTGCTTTTTGTTTCTACGAATCTGGACCAACAGAGGAAGTAAAGAAACTGTTTAAAAAAGAGAAAAATGAGAAGTTTGTCAGTTTTTTTTTATTTTATTTGCCAACAATTTCAAGCAAAGGTTTGAGGCAGTTAGTATACTTGGAATGGCCACAAGAGTCCAGCATTGTATCAGTCTATTTTAAATGTACAAAACACAACAAAGCTGCTTTCTGCCCTCTCTCTTTTTAACCCCTCACCCCACCCACACATGCATCCATCCATTTATCCATGCATAAAAACACACTGAAGCATATATACACAAATATATACTGTACATTTAAAGAAATCCACTTTTTATATATTTAGTTATTTTACAGCCCTATTCCAGATGGAATTAATCCATCTTCTTTTTAAACTCTAAACACAGCACCCTATTTTGACAATGTGAAAGGATTTTTGCGATTGTAGCAGCTTTATCTAGATAGAAAACTAGTATATCACTATTCAATAAATATTCACAACATTTATACTTTGTTGTTGTTATGACTGAGTTTCGAGATGGTTAAAGCAGTTTCAGTGCGCACCGAAAATAAAATTGAAACTGCACTGAATCAGATATGTGCAGACTAACAGAATGATGCGTTAAAGCCAGCTGGTTTACATCCCTCCCTTAAAGGACACTAAAATAGTTCAGACTGAGAGATGCTGAAACTCATCAAGGTGACTCTTTTAGACAGCTGCCAGCTGGGGGATACAGCCAAAATCACCAGGGCAATTACCAATGCACATCAGAGGCCCGTACCACGAAGTGAGCTTAACCTATCAGGATTCCTTCCAGCCAATCCAGTTTAACCAACCACAACAGGATCAGCTGTACCACCAAGCTGGTTATCAACTCATTAACTCAATCTACTTTTGACTGTTCTAGAATCTGTAAACAGGCATGTTTAAAGGGGTGGGTTCAAGGTAGCAGACCAATCACAATCAGTCCAAAAGGGAGGAACAAAATATCATCCTAAAGAAATACTAAGTGAAAAAAAACTCATCTGGCTGAAAATTCAAACATGGTTGCAGCAAAAAAGAGATGCAAAACGGAGCGGTTGACTGAGTAAATGCGCAAGTTAGCATCATGGAGAGCTGCCATGTATCCCAATCACTGTGTTTCAGTGATTGGCCCCTTTGGAGTGAAAAGGAGCTTCTGATGTTAAGACAATATGTGCCCATGACTGATGACAGAAAATATTTTCAGACATAGACAACATACAAAACAAACTGACAAATTTCAAGCTTCAGAAATGGCAGAGTTCTAAGATCATGCGGTGAATGCTGTGTAAGGATGAGCAGAAGGCCAATGAGCAAGACAAGATGATCCAAGCAGGGGGCAGCAACCCGCTGCTCATGTGGCTCTTTAGCACCCCCCTGCGGCTCACTGGAGCTTTTTCAAAATGTACAAAAATGGAAAAAGATGGATTTTTTTGTTTGTTTTAATATAGTGTGTAGGAGGACATACTAACATTCTTTAAGTTTCCCAATGCTTCAAAAATGTATAAAATAAATACATTTAAGCAATGCGTTTCAATATTTCTATCAACAAAGATTTGAATCATTGCCAGCAACATGTCTCAGCACAGCACTGTGCCTGGCAGGTGACTGTTGCTTGTTACACAAACCTGTGGGTGCACTGTAATTTAATTATACTGGCTTATTTTCATTTACATATCCTACTTACCTTATCAAAAGGCTGCTGTTGCAGGATGTGCTTACTACAACTTCCAGTGCTAGTTATTTAATATATTCATAATATTCTGGTAAACTTGCACAACATCATGAAAAAGCTGAAATCTGTCTGATATATGCCATTTAAACCAGCCGAGTGTGCTGCCCCCAATTCCTAAAAACTGCTCAAGACTTACCAAAAGATTATTATGTATCAAAATCTAGCACTGAGATAAGTCTTAGGCCATAAGAATATCATTAGTGGCTTTCACCAGAGCTGTTTCGGTGCTATGATGAGCTCTAAAACCTGATTGAAATGCTTTAAAACTTAATTATGCTGGATTAGATATAGATTACATATAGGTCTATCAAGTAATCTGGGTCAAGAGATGGTTTCTTACGTAAAAGTTTAATTACAGCTACTTTAAAAGCCCAATGTACAAATCCCTGTAACATGGATAGGTTAATCATATTTTAAATACACAATCAGAGGAAATACTTCCATCCATTAAATAACATGTTTGGAACTGGATCCAACATAGAAGTTGAAGGCTTAGATGAAGATAACTGTTTTGTTTACTCTGAAAGTTCACCTGGATCAAAACAGTCTAAACCCAGATTCTATGGCTAAATCAGATGCTGCCTCACCTTCTAGAAAAAAAAAAATCCTATTTATAGGGCTGCCAATGATTCTATTTTAATAGAATCAATATTATAAAAAATCCCATAAAATCATCACTGCTAAGAGCAGGGAGGATGGATGGTTCAACAGAGCTATGGCTCTGGGTGAGTTCGGCAACTGTAATAAAAAGAAATCTATGATTATTCTTATTCTCCTATATTAGTGAAGAGAAATACGCTCTTGCTTTGTGAAGGGTCATTTTATAGAGCAGTAAACTGTTTTTCTAGACCAGGTAGGATTCCTGTAGGCAAACAGAGTGACACCTCTCTACTCTCTGCTTCAAAGTGCACAGCTGTGTATTAAACCAAGGATCTAGCATGAGCAAGTGTGCTGCTGGCATGATTCTGCACTTTTTGGTTCTGTTGAAGTTTTCTTTTTAATTTTTTAACTACACTTTGATTCATGTTTTTCTGTGTTTTCTATTTTATTGGTTTCATTTCCATATTGTGTTGTTTTCGGTTTGTATTTGAGTTCCTATTTCTTGTTTACCTTTTGTTGCACTCTTGTATCAGTCTCCTTCCCCTATCTCCCTTCTAGATTCTTCTGTCCACACCTGCTCCCAATCAGTTGATTACCCCAGTCTTTGTTCTGTTTGACACATATATACTCCTCTTCTGCAGTTGCTGTTTGTTGGTTCCTCATCATTTCTTCATCCTCATGTGTGTTTTACCTGAACTTTTCTGGTTTTTGGTTTCTGTATTTTGTTATTTTTGGATTTCTGCCTCAGTTTCCACCTTTTGAATGATTAAATCTGCCAGAAATCCCATTCAGCTTATGTCTCTGCATTCGGGTCCTCTCAAAGCCTCCACAAACCCTAAAACATCTCAATAAAGTTGGGCAGCTACAGGCAGCAACTTCCTGAGTGACTGCTGTTTTAACCTTGCACCTCAGAAAACACAATGGACCAACACCAGCCGTTGTCATGGAACCTCAAACTGAATGTTGAAAATTTAGGCAAAGCTATTTAAATAGTAAATTTGAGAGTATATAATCTCAATACAAGACAGTTTAGGTTTTTAGCACTTTTACAGCTTTCTGAGAGTTTATTCCAGATTTGTAGAGCAAAACTATACACAGCTTCTTCATTTTTGGTTCTGGCTGAAATATGCAGATGAATATTTCTTATATTATGCAAATTATAAATGATTTTTTAGTATATCCTCTGATATACGGGGAGCCAGTGTAAAGACTTTAGGAACTCCAACTTTGTAATTGTTGCATTTATGATTATTGTACATAAGGCCATGTAGAAAGACTATTGGCAGGCTTCTGGCAAATGTCCAGCACCTCCGGAGTAAAAAGCACTGCTTTGCTAAGACTGTTTTTAATCTGGAGTTGGGAGCTGCTGACCTTGAAAGAGAATATTGTTGGACGGTGGAAGGAATACTTTGAGGATCCGCCTGGAGAGAAATATCAGCTGTGCTGCTGCCATCAACACCTTTGTCTATAGATGCTGCTGTATGTGCTCTCTTCATCCTCTGACATGCAAGCTGACTTGGAGCTCATCTGCCTGGCTGTGTGTTTTCCATGGAGGAGATTGACAGTAGCCTTTTGTATCTCTGCTTCTTTCTTTATGTCTGTTTCTGTCTCCTTGAACCCCAGTCGGCCTCAGCAGATAGCCGCTCACACTGAGCCTGGTGCTGCTGGAGATTTCCTCCTATAAAAAAGGGAGTTTTTCTTCTCCACTGTTGCTAGTGTACAAGCATGCTTGGTGTGAGGGATTGCCTTTAAGTCAATGAGTGATGCAATAAACTGGTTTTCCTTTAAAAAAAGAACTTTGAACCAATCTGACTCTATCATCTGGTTGAATTATATCTGTAAAGTGCCTTGAGATGACATATGTTGTGAACTGGGGTTATACAAATAAACTAAATTGATCTCAGTCCGACTGTCATGCCTTCCGGGGTGGAAGAAGAGACAGGGCTCAGGGCTGGATTTATTCATCACCCAGGCAACAACCAATTAAAGATGCCCTGATCAGGAAACAAAATAAAAAGATGTGAGAAGCAATCAACTGTCACACCATGTATCTTTAGAGTTTCAAAATAAGGTTTTGCAACCAAGGTAATACAAACCGAGGTAATGCAAGGTAAACAAGGTAATACAAGGTAATACAAAGCAGCAAGATGAGGGTTGCTTCCTCACAGAAACTCGAGGGATGATTTCTTTACCTAAACATGAGGGAGGTCACTTCTTCACAGAAACACAAGGTCACAACGGACCAAGGCACACAAATCCCTCAACCTACTAAGAATATATATATATATATATATATATATATATATATATATATATATATATATATATATATATACACACATACTCATATACAGGCAATGAATAATAGAAGCAAAAGAACAGCCATACAGTACATGAAAGCTTCCAAAGAAAACATTAGCAAACAACCTCCTCTACTCCGTAGGCTGTAGCATCATAAAGAGAAACCAGGGTAATCTTGTAAAGAACTCATTAACAGCATTTGCTATATCAGCAGGAATGGAAAACATTTCCTGAAAGAAAGCTGTGAAAAAACAAAAAAACATGTTTCAAACACAGTCGTTAGAATAAACAGTCTTTGTAGAAAAAAATTGCATTTTGCTTCCACAAATTATTTTGAATTAGATAAGAATGAAGGAGATTAGTTTGACATAATAAGAGAGGATCACTTATTTTTCTGGTGTGTGTCACAGAGCATGGGATCAATCCATGGTGACCACTGAAAGGACAAAATAAGAGGAAGCATAGCTGCAGATAAGCGGCTTCAGATATTATTTCTTCAATCTAGTAAAGTACAACTCCAGTGTGGATCCTCAGAAAACAGTAAGCAATGAGTAGCATGGATCCAGTAAGAATGGAGACTTCAGAACGTCATGGGTGACAAGGAAGATCTGGAACCATTCTTGCTAAATTTTAGACTTACAATGTTTGCGCCTCAGGTCCTTATTCAGCACCCACTGGCCTGGTTGGAATGGATGAGAGGGTCTTGATGCAGAGGCAGGATGAGCAGCTTTCACAATCTATAGAAAGAAAGAGAGACTTTGAAAGGATTTGTCAGTAAACCAACATATGTACAAGCATACACTTATTCAGTTCTTTGAGCTTTCTGACTTGGTTTTCCCTCCCTGCATCTGGTGGTGGCACTTCCGGTCGAAGCTGGATAACAATGGCACTTCTGGTGGCACTTTCACTGGCATGCAACTGCCACATGGTGTCACTAAGCTGGCAGGCCACCTGCCACACTTCTATTGCTGTTTATGCGCAAACAGTTTGTCATAGACACCTGTTCGTCTATAACTACTTCCAAATAATAATAATATTTTATTTATATTATTTCTAATAAAAGCTTGTGAAACTTGAGCTGGCGTAACTACTGGCAGATCCTCTGGCACAGTGTTGCAGTGAGTGCAGGGGTCATTACGGTTGTATAGAAAAAAGATCAGTTTAACTACTTTTTTCAGATTCATATATCAAGTCTTTTTTTGATTCTACTTTAACCTTACCAAAGTAGTCAAACTCACTGAAACAAGATCTAATTTAAAACTAAATAATTACCCTTTAAATTCCTTCTGTTGTGTTCTCGCCTTTCGCTCGTGACCCACTTTTCTCTCCTTGTGTTTAACACAATATGGTTTAACAAGAGGAGCCGGGATGGGAGCACATTTTCACTGGAGAAAGAGACAGTCGGCATAGAACTCACAACAGGAGCAAAGATGGGACGAGAGCAAGACAAATACACACCAAGCAAGTGGTGCAACCATTAAAGAACAGCAGCTACAAGAGCTTCTATCAGGTGTTTCAGTGCAGGTTTTATGGCGTCCTTAAGAGACTAGAGGTGGTAGAATTCATCTGCATCTCCTCTCAAAGGGCAACAGAGTGCTCTGCTGTGCACATTAATGTGTTTAAGCCAGCTTTGTACCTCCTGTGTTCCTCTCTTTCAATGGGCCTTAAATGCAAGGATAAGAGCATAAATGCTGTTGGCCTCAGTAGAGATATTACATAAACAGTGTTGGTAAGGTCACATAAATGTATAACTTTGCTAAACGTTTAAATACACTGCTGTTGTACTTACCTTTTAGCTTTGAGGTTTTAAATACTGAAGAGTTTATGCAAGGCAACAATTATATATATATATATATATATATATATAATATATATA
>NW_015150709.1:763862-766190 GCF_000732505.1 Cyprinodon variegatus
ATATATAATATATATATATATATATATATATATATATATATATATATATATATATATATATGATTGTTTTGCCACTCATAGAGACTAAACCCACAGAATTACCCAGGGGGTCACAGATGGTAATGCAGTGAGACTTTAAGCTTCCCACAAACAAACAGGCTTTACCAGGATTGGTGCAGATCTGACTGCCAAGGTTTCCAGCCTCAGTGCAAAGCCTGTTTACCTCAGAAGAATTTGGTCTTTAATCAACATGTCTCCCAAAAAAAATATGCATGCTCTCTAAATTGAAAAGTGTACCAGTTTAAAAGGAAAAAAAGAAACACACATAAAATGGACAGCAGCTTGTTCTGTATTCATTTCTCCTACGGGTTAAAATGACAGAAGCATCTGCTTTCTCATTTCTCACTTGCAATACAAAAAAATCAGGGTTCAAACCTGAGAAACGCCGCTTGTTCAAGATTGTTAAAGCAATCAAATTGTTGGATTACAATGCCACAAAACCTTTCATGGTATTTAACCATATTCCTATTACATTAAACTATAGGGTTTCTATTTACATTTTTGCAGCAAATACATTGGCTTATTTCTAGGAATCCTGCAATGGCTACAACAACTCATATTTAGTAGTTCACAGTATAAGGCGACAGGTTTACTATACGATATTATGCACTACATCTTTTAGGAAAAATAATTGGCTGCATGATTTATAGCACTGTTCTCTTGCAGGAAGAAGGTCCAAGATTGAATAAACAACTTAGGGTCTTTCTTTAACAAACTGGTTCTGGAGACCCAGGATTCAACCAGGCACAACAAAAAGGCATTTAAACAGTTGATCAAAACTCAAACTGCAGCAGGTCAACAGGAAACTCCAGCAGCAGGCATAGATTTATAAGAAGAAGAGCTGGACTCAGCGCTCCAGGATTCCCTCTGTCATTTTACTAGATCAAGAAATAAACTGTTGGCATTCCTAGTGAAAATCTCAGAATGACTTGATTGCCTAATTTTTACATTAACAAAGACTCTTGGTGGTCCCAAACCCTATAGACTGTTAATAATAAGGACCTAGTAAGTAGCAGTTGTGCTTAGTATTTAACGTTTGTGCATGAAAGCTAAATATTTCCTGGTGTAACTGCAGCTTTAAGCTTTTGTGATGGGAGTGCAGGCCAGCAGTCCCACCCAGCTCTCATCAAGTAGAGTAAAAATTGACATGTTTTCACATCAGTCTCCAAACCCTCCAATAGCATCAGAAACATTGTCACTGGTGGCCTTTTAAAATTAAGGTCTGAGTGCTCAAATGAAGCATAAAATGATTTCATTGGCATTACTAAGGTGGAGTCAGAAGTAGAAAATACATGGAGAGATCATTCATTTCAACCAGTATGTCACTTGTTTTGTTAACCAGAGCAGAAGTTACTCTTTCCAGTCCACTTTGGTAGCCTTAGCTAGACATTAGTCATCTTGGAACAGATGTTCCATAGCTAGATCATACCCCAACAGATTTGCTTTCACAAGCAGACCATTATGACTGTTACCAAAAGGTCCTGCTTGGTGGCTGTTTATTAAACTTTATTGAAAATTATTTCAGGAGTAAAATCGAATACAACGGACATGTAGACAGACAGGAAAGTGAGAAAGAAAGAGGGTATAAGAACTGAGGGGAGACAGAAAGACACAGAGACAGGTGAGAGAGCATGAAAAGACAATAACGCATAATAGCAAAATAGACATCGCAGAAGGTATACTGCCGATGCCACAGCCCCTCCAGGGCACCCCCCAGTAAACCACGCATCCACCCCCACTGACGCCAGTGCAAGTAGCCAACCCGCCGAAGAGCGAACCCCGCCCCCTCCCTGTCACAGCCTTTTCAGGCCCCCAGATCCGTATGGTCCTCCCACACCCATGGCTGCCAGGCAATAGTAACCCTGGCAGTCCGGCCCCCTGGGCCAAGTTCGGCACGCCAGCCACCCAAACCCAGGCGCCAGACAACCATCACTACTTCAGAGTCCTTTCTGTAAACTCAGAAAGAATATTACAGTTTGTTTTGCATTGATTTGCTTCTAAATATGGTTTCAGGTCTGCTTAGCTCAGCTGGGGTACTAGAATTAAATCAGTTTAGCAACGTCAACAGGTAAAGAGAAAGAGCGTCTATAAGCAAATGCTTTTTGTCATAAACATAATGAGGGGGCAGGAAGGCATGTCCCTGTCGGAGAGTTTGCAAAGGTTCCCAACGTCCAAAACTAACATCATGTTCTATGACCAAATGGAACAAAGATATAGAGAGAATAAAGGTTTTGCTGTTGTATTGCTCATTTTTATGTTCTTCTTTTT
>NW_015150709.1:767155-779897 GCF_000732505.1 Cyprinodon variegatus
CGCGACCGCACCACCCAGGAAAAACACTCAGGCGGCCCCGCCCACGGCCGGGGCCCACGCGCATCCGCCGCGAACCGGTTCTTATGTTCTTCTGTAGTGCATGGACCTTTACATGACTTAAAATTTTTATTTAAAAAAATCTTTACAAATAATAGTATATAGGTTTATTGATTGATTGATTGATTGTTAACAAGTTAATGAATTAGGAATAGACTGGCCCACATCTGGACCTACAAAATTATGTCATTCTAAAAATCTGCAACAGTATGAAGAGATTTATTTTTATTTTACAATGACTTCAAGGCATTTTAACGGCGGGTGGTCAAATCTACAGGAAACGAATAAATTAGCAGGAAACACATGACATGGCAAGTATAAGTGATTGATGGATATGATAAAGTAATAGGAAATTAAATATAATGAAAGACAGACGGAGAGTGTGAGGAAGAGCAATGAGGAAAATCTGTGGTAAGAAAGTGAGATCTTAGGTGAAAATTAACAGAAATCCAGAAGAGGATCTGATCAAGAGTCCATAAACAAAGAAGGGGAAGCGTGATTGAGAGGGATCACTCCTGCTGGAGAAGGGAGACAGTGAGAAAGCATGAATGTGTGTGCAACAGAGAGAGAAAGAGAGAGAGGAGAGAGAACAGCTATAGCAGAGCGGAGAGGAGTTGAAAGAGTATGTGAAGGAAACAGTGAAACAGAAGCTGCACACTACAGTAGCTCAGGATGGCTCACTAGAAGATTTAAAAATGTGATTTTTAAAGCACTTTTTTCAGATGTTTTCTGTTTCTGAAACTCTTGTACTATTTTTTTACTCTTTTTGTGGTTTATCAAGACAAACACAGAGGATACAAGAGGGAGATCCACAACCAGATTGAAAGGTATTTCACTTTTCTTTTGCTCATTTACTATCTCCGTTTGCACTTCACCCTGGATGTAAAAGTATTGTTGAAAATCAAAAGATATGGACTGAATACACTATAAAGTAATAAAGAGAAGCGGGAATAGAAAGCAAAAATGGAAGAAATGATTTATAAGCAGGAAAAGGTGCTGCAAGAAGAAAGAGGAGCAGCTAAAACTGTGTGGGGATGGGGGGGTACAAACGTCCTCTGAGTGTCTCCTTTACGCGTTTAATGTAAGTGTGGGGGACGAACAAAGTGGGGCAGAGGAGACTGATCTCACAAGCGTCACAGAACATTCTGCATCATTCCTGTATTTTACTCCAGAAAAGTCCAACTGTTGAGAACTAACTACTGTACCACTCGTTTCTATTGGTCCCAGTGGGAGGTGTCACTGGGGAAAAAAACAAAGAAACAAGCAATTATTGTTGAAATGGACTTTATAACAATATTTTAATCCACTGTGTCTAGTTAGCGATATGCATCATGTAGGTTACTATATTTTCATTATGAATCATAATGATACATTTGAATTTTTTAAAAGCTTGTTCTGCAGACAAAGTGGGCCATGACCTGACTGGGATTTATGCAAGAAAAAGCAGATGAGGAAATTAATATGGAAGCAATACAACTTAGGTGCTTCTCTGATGCTTCAGGATTCTTTTCTTTATGTTTTCAGCAAAAGAGCGTTTAAAATGTTTAACAAAAAAAAAACATTTTATTTTGCATGGAGGACAGAGCAATATTGAAACATTGGCATGGAAGCAAAAGCTTACCTGCTGCAGTATTTATCCCTTTTCCCTTACCCTAAAAACTGGAACAAAAATCTGGAAAGCATAAATAGGTTTATATTTTTTGACATGCCTTTTTAGCCAAAAAAGCCATCAGGCTGAGGAGATGATTATGTTAGAAGAAACTGTGAGTTTTTATGAAGAAATAAAGCTGAAAATGTGGAACTTCTTCTCCTTTTTTTTTCTTGTAAAGTTTACATTACTATAGATCAGACATCTGCAGATTTGTGCAGGATTTCACAGAGAAAAATGTGCTGAAACGGAAAGCTAAGAAGACTAGAATGGGAGCTCATCAACACCTACATTTCCAACTCTTCTTCCTTAACAGGGATGGGCTAAAATCGTTGCATGCTTTGCAGCATATCAGCTAGTGGAAAGGTGGAAACCTCTCCTATGTCCCCAGAGATGAGTCCTGCGCATATTCAGCTGCACATGAAAATCCAGTTTATACCAGGCCTGGGAGGGAAGGGCCGCAGTATCAGCTGAAGTTATGCAGCAGTTGTGCGTCCTCGCTCTGCACTCTTTCATCCTGTAATACATAATTGACTGTGCTTCTGAGGGGCCACAACACGTTTTAAAGCAAAATCCGACTTTAAAAGCATACTCTCTGCTGGAGAATTGGACCCCAGGGAATTAATTTGGAAAAAAGCAGCAAACAAACAAAGTGGGCAATTTAGAGCAGAGTGAGCACAGAAAGATTAATGACTTCCTCACAACACAGAACAATTGATCATAATGGAGAAACTGAGGCAGCACCATCTATGCTGGAGGGAAGCTGGGAGATTATATGCCATGTTTGCCTTAAGTAAACACAGTGAGGAAACAATTAAGTCAAAGATCAAAGATGAGAGAAGGAGTAAAAATGACCACAACGCCCAACAATGAATCTATGCTGCTTTTTTAAATTTCCTCCACAGCAGCCTTCTTATTTCTCCTGCAGTCTGTCACGTATCACGCTGAGCTCTCTGGCTGCCCGGGCTTGTTCTGTCCTCTGCAATCACTGCTGGAAGACCAGGAGTCAATAATCAGGAAGAGCAGATGTGATGCCGCTATGTGCTCCACCAATTCTCCAGGGTTTGGTGGAGATGCTACAGCGGGACAAAACCCCATCAGACTAAGGGGATATTTGCTGTGACAGCTCACCGCAGTAGCAGAACGGCTCTGGTCTATTAGCTGTGACTATATTAATAAGAAAGAAGAATGAGGCCCAACTTAGAAGATCCACAGAGCCACGAGAAAACTGATTATTCAGCATAAATATGCTGGGTTGTAATTTATGGAAAACACTGCAAAAAATATTCACACAGACAAAAACACTATATTTAGTCAGAAATTTGTATTTAATTTGGTTTAACAATCTGCAGTGTGACTTAAAGTCAACATTTAGATGTTTGATTGCTTTTAAAAAGGGTTAATGTCCTTTTTTGTGGTCATTTTGACTGATGAACAACTTATTTTGACTGTGCATACTTTACATTATTACATATGGAGAGTGTTTCCCCTGAGGGCTGTACTGAAGGACCGTGGTAGGCTGTTAAAATAGAAGTCACCAAACACAGCTCAAAAATCTCAGAGACCCTTAGCTGGTCTTCTGAACCGAACCTCAGATTGATAAGTCTGGATCATATTTCACTGCAGCAGGATCAGTGTTCATATTTCAAGATGTGTCTATGAAAAGTATTTGCACCCTTTGAAGTTTTTTAAATGTTAATGAGATAATTTGGATTTTATGTGACAGACCAAAACAGAGGCGTGCATTTCTATTCAACCTCTTTACTCTAATACCCCTAAAGAATAATTGACAGCAATCACACAGCATCTTTAAGATCAACATACAGGTCAAAGAGGAAGTCCAGGAGAAGCTTTTGGATGGATTATGTTCTAAAACAATATCTCAAGCTCGGAAAATTTCCCAAAGGAGAATCTGGAGCAAAGATGTCCGAACTGCAGACCTAATCAGTAGTATCTTTAGAGGAGCTGCAGTACTGAAGCTCTCAGTTGGGAAAGTGTGAAGATAGGATAAAAGTATGTTGCACACTCCAACAATTCTACCTTTAGGCTGCGGATGATCTTAAACTCATAAACTGGGTTCGACCTTCACCTTTCAGCTGGACAGCCACGCAAAAACATCCAGCCAGAGATAAAATGCATGGTTTTGATCAAATCAGATCCATACAGTATGAGAGAATGGCCTAGTCAAAGTCCCAACCTGAATCCAACTGAGAATCTGTGCCAGGACTTGAAAAATGGTATTCCCTACGCTCTCCATGGAATTTGAATGTGACTTGTTTGCTAAGTAGTATGTAGTCTAGGTGCAGCTCTAAGGGGCGTGCATTTGACCTACTCAGAAAGGCTGAACACAAATGCATGCCACATTTTCACAGTTTTGTTTTAAATAAGATGACAATCAGAACAATGTTTAGATTATATTGGTTCATCACATAACATCCTTGATAAAAAAAAAAAAAAACCTTTGTGGCTTTGAAGAGCTGTAAAGCATTATATTTAAAATAATTAGGAGAATCTTAAGTTTAATAACCCAGGATGAAGTGGAATAAATGTTCTTATCTCAAAGGATTAAACACAGAATCAGTGGAAGGATTTTAATTCTGAAAGCAAAAAAATGTGAAGAGTAGATATTTTTGCTTGTTTTTCTGGCAGAATAATTGAAGTTGAAAGTTGATGCTTTTTCTGTCGGTGGATCTAATACTGCTTTACATGGAAGGAGGAGAAACTGTAATGGGGTCTGACAGGCACTGACCCGGTCTTCACTTTGTTAGCCATGTCTAACAACATTTATTAGCCACTTGTTGGCTTTTGTCCCTCAGTGTTACCTTTAAGTATCTGGACATAGAAGGTAAGTGAAACTGTCATTGATGGACAGTCTGTTTGAGGCTGTTTACATCGACACTTGTGTGTGTTTGTCTAACTGGTCTGTGAGCTGCTTTATTCGTACATCTGGTCTGATGTTTGGAGGTGAAGCTGTGGGATAGAAGAACCAGAAATATTTCCTTAAAATGTGATGATTTTTTAGAAGCAAAAACCTTCATGTTCTCCATTTGCTTTAGAATGCCATAATTTTTACTCATAAAAGCAGGTATATCAGGTTATGGTTGTCTGTTGGGAGTGCAGCTGAATAAAATTGCAATTTCTGTTACAGGTAATAAACAGACTCACAAAAGTATTCATTCCCTCTGAACTCTTAGATATTTGTCTCATTGCAATCACAAATATTTTGTTTTTGTATTTTATGTAATATATCATGAAGTGGAACAAGGATATATTTGTTATTTTCTTTTGCATTAAGTAAATCTGCAAAGTACACCATGCAGTTTTATTTAATGTTACCATAAGTCAACATTTGGTAGAACCACATTTGTATATAATTTATAGTTGCATATCTTTAGCATTATGGCACTTAATAATCTTTGCTGCACTTTAAGTGGGATGGAGGGGGGGGGCTGGGGGGGTCAAGCACTGGTGTCACTTTTACCTCTTGTGCACTTTACTTGGAACTTGCTGCTACTAAGTATTGTACCCCAAACACAATTTCGTTGCCTTTTTTTGACAATGACAATAAATTCTTGAAACTTGAAACTTTTGATATATGTCTCTCCCAGCTTTTCACATGTAGTTGATGAGTTGTGCTCATCCTTCATTGGTATGAAGCTCAGTAACAGTCTGATTGGACTAAGACTTTCTGTCAGCAGAAAATGTCGTTGTTTTCCTCTGATGCTTATATTCTCCTTTTCGGAGAAGAGCAATCTTGCATCATGATACTTCCACTGCCATGTTTCATAAAGAGATTTGTGGATGCATTTTTTTTCTTCAAACAGAGTATCTTTTTAGCAGTTTACCCTACATGCCTGATGGTAAAGCTGGACTTGTTACAACATTCAGATTGCTTGTTTGGTCTACATAATACACATAAAAATACAGACAGGATCATAAATCATGTAATGACTGAGAGTATTTAAGCTGTAAACAGGTACTTATGATGCCTGACCCTATTGTATATTTTTATCATAGTTCCCAGAATTAATCTACAACAGTTTTTTACCGCATCACAGTATACAACTGAATATGACAGAAATGTATTAGGAAAAGTGTATAAATCATATGGGTTTCTACAGTACGCTGTAATTTTGTGTTTTCTTGGTCATTGGTTTCTTTCCCATTTTGTGGCATTGTAGTTGTTTTATAGTTTTGTGTTGCTCCCTGGAGTCAGTCTCCTTTCCCCTAGTTTGTAGTTGCTTCTATCCACACCCACTCCCTGTCAGCCGATTAGCCGAGTCCTTGTTCCGTCTCCTATATATGCTCCTCCTGTGCAGGTCCTAATTGCTGGTTTCTCTTCTTTACCTTAATCCTTTTTTGTGTTTCTTCCTGGCGTCTCCTGGTTTTTGCTATCCTGTTTGTTGTTTTTAGACTTTTGCTTCTGTTATAATGTTTCTTAATCAAATCTGCAAGGACTCATCTCTGCATTTGGGTTTTCTACCAACCTCCACTCAACCTTGACAATTGCATATGTTGAACCCTCTAACTCAAATACAAAAATGCTTTTAATTGGTTCTAGTTTGATTTTTTTTGGAATATTCACATTCCTCTAATGTTATTCTTTATTATGAACTACTTAAAGGTGCTTGTGAATTGTTTTTCCTGTCAGCAGTTTCCCCCTAGATAAGCTGTGAATCTGTACAGCTCCTCCAGAGTTACCGTTGCCCTCTTGGCCGCTTCTCTATTTCATTTTTTATTTACTGACTCACACATTTAGGTACACCTCTAAGTCTAGGTAGATCTGCAGTTTAATCCATCCTCTCTCCACGTTGAGACCTCTGGGTGATGTTTTAGAGCTTAGAATACCGTTTTAGAACCAAACCATGTCTTACACCTGTCAGTTGTTCTTCCTGAACTGTCTACAGTCTTCCTCGGTCTTCATGATGCTGGTTGATTTTTAATGTTCTCTAAACAACCTCTGAGTTCAGATTAGCTGCAATCAGGCTAGTATCAGGGACAGGGGTGGACCACCCTTAGCCATTCATTGGCCACCATTGCAGCCACATCTAAGAGGAGATTTGTTGTTCCCTTTAAGATGTGATTCACCACCTTCAAAACAAGCGGTTCCTTCATAAAGCTGAGGGTTTCAGAAGTATTTCTCTAAAACAACCCAAAAATTAACAAAAAACATCCTAGCACTGAATGAGTTTTTGGGATTATCACAGTCCTTGCTGTATTCTAGGAGTTTTTGATTTAATTAGAGATTAAGAACAACTCCTCCACCAATTTTTGTCAGTACCAAAGCCATATATGAATCTTTTAGACAGCATAGCTGGAGTGATATGTGCATCTTCAGGGATTTATTTGAAAGATATGGGGTTTCTGCTAATTTATTTCTGCTGGAAGAAAGATTCATGTAGAACCTAAACTTGTTATGGCACCGTTTCTTCCTCCCAATCCAAGTTTCTGTCTGCGCCCTTGGTGAGGATTAAATTACACTCAGATTGTTTTGTTTTTTTTATAATTAGGAGACATCTTAAGGCATTAACTTGTATTGGATTTATTTCAGAGATGGGGAGAAACTGGGCTGAATAAAAACACATAACATTTATTTCTTTCCCTTTAGCCACAATTTTGTACCACTTATCACATAATATGGGAAGATGCTGTGATGTGAAGAGCTAAAGGAGGACAAATACTTTTCCATATAAGATCCAGAAAAAAGGGGGGGATGTAAGACCTGGTGGCCACATACTTTAGGTTGAGCTTTGCCCCACATAAAGAGGAAAACCTTTTAAGGTTTAATGTATAACATCTAACAGAACATCTGTAAGAATCTTTTATTTCATGCAGCAGAGCTCAGTCTTTGCATGGATTGAATTTCTCTGAAAGCTGTATCATTCTAGGATGAAATTATAGGAAACTAATAAATATGATTCAAAGCACAACACATTTCTCTCCTATTGATCCAAAAACAACCAGTAAAAATAAGGCTTTGTTTGAGAAAGAATGAAAAATGAATGAATGCAGATTTAGGCTTTTCTGTTTTATGGTTGACGAAAGGAGCTTGAGGCATGGTATCCATGTTTATGTGCAGCAGGAGGACTTTGAAAGAGAACTGGGGATATTCACTCATAAATCTGTGTTGCACTGAGGTCCTTTCGGCCCATCCAGCCCAGTTTAGCCCAGGCAAGGCCCTCAGAGCGCATTCAACCTGACCCAATTAAATCCAAAGTAAGGAAGAAAGATAGCCCAGTTTTGTCAAATTGAGACTGCAAGCCATGCTCAGGATGATTACTCAACACCAACAACTAAGGCTGATTTCCTATTTACCTTTCTGATAAACATGAAAAAGCCTGAAGCTGCATTAAGAGTCAGAGTTTGCAAGGAGTTGCTACTTAATTGCTCATACTCTAATAGAGAAGGGGGACCTTTTGAAGCAGCGTGTCCTTCTAGGGAGCTTGTGGACAAATAAAAATAGAACTCAGCAAAAAACAGCTGGATGTTAGTTGGTATAAAGGTACAGTGGGATTATTATTATATACTTTATTCTCTTTACCACTGACTACCAGCATTATCATGTCTTGATTGATGAGCATTTGATTCCAAACTGATTAAAGTTTTATTCAGCAGGAGCTGAATCAGGATCAGGATCTGGCTGAGGATACATTCACTGGTCCATTATAGACTCATTAGAAAAATGTTACCTGATTTTTAACAATTATTTGCTTAAATACAGCTAAAAAAAAATGCTAAGCAGACAATGAAACATCAATCCATGAGAGGAACACAATTTAAAAACTGAATCTGTGAATTCTTTTTGCATAAAAAAAAATTGCAGGGTTTAGTCATTCCACTGCCTTGCAAAATTATGTATAACCCTTGCACAAGTTTGATTTTGTCATATTATAACCTCAAACTTCTGTGAAATAGTTCATACCTGGTAGGTGGAAGTTAATGAATGAAATAAAGGCACTCCATGTTTTCTTCCGACATTAAAATTGCAAAGTGCTCTGTGCAGTGGGGTACCTCTTGTCATACCACAGCAGTGGCTGTGTCATTAAAAATGTCCTACGTCAGAGCACCACCCCCAGACCCAATGGCTAGTGTAGCACCATTCATATAAAATCTAAGTACCCTTTCCCTTCATTGTGGTGACTCACTCTATCCATTCCCTGTTGGAGTACGGATCGAGTGTCCTCCTTCTCCGCTACAGGCGCTCCAAAAGAGGCTGAAGGGTGCAAACCCAGTCAAAGAGAGGGATATGGAGGACAGATCTTGGCCGCTCCACTTTTGTCGGATGTAAAAGTGGGACAATCTGTTCCTTGGATGATCTCCAATTCTACTTTCCGGGGACCAATACACTGAAAATATATCTATACACAAGCTCTGTCCTACATTAGAGGAGAGTGAGTGAGTGTGAAAGAGGGAAGGACTGACAAAAAGAAATAAGAGCATAAGTTAAACTGACACCCTGTAAGGTCTTCATGGCGCATTGTGCTGGAATTGAGCTGCTAAATTTCTCTAGGCAGAAGCGGAGCAGAAATCACATAAAGTCACTATATTGTAGGAGCCAATCGGGTATAATCCAATAAAAGGAAAGCAGACATGGCAAAGCTTGCATTATTTTAGAGTGGGTTACTTTATAATAAAAAAAACCTTAGAATGACCTCTCCTTCTCTTTTATTGGGAAAAAACAGAACAATGATGAGAGAAGACAAATATTAACAGGAACTAGAGTCATTGTTGACCCTCACAGGCTTTCAATTCATCCATTTATTCTGTCTGGCTCCTCAAGGAGAGCATCCATCTCTGTCCTGATTATAATGATCAGTTAGTTATAGGTTTCTTTTCATCTTCCTGTTAGCTCTCTCTATCTGAAAAACTGCAGCTCACCGGATCTACCTAAATACTTCTGGTAATGAGGCATCAAGAGAAGCAATTGACCTTCTTTGGTTGAAGGGTCTCTTAGACTTCTGTCTTCAGATTTTACTCGTCTGTCTCGTTTTAGTATCTCATGACACAAAAAATGGGAAAAAAATGGTCAAATAATTGTAAGGTTATAAATCAGAGCTTATAAAAAAAATTAATAGTGCAATAGCAGAGATAAACCTTGTACAAGACAAGTAATTTATCTGATCTGCTGTGATCTACAGCACAGGAGCTCAGATACACACAAAAAAATAATGCAACCTTTTTTTGGCATTTACTTACCGGTAATCATATTTAGTTACTTTAACACAATTGTTTCATGTTAGCCAGGGTAGGGCATAAAACAATTGCGTTAAAGTAACTAAATATGATTAAGTAAATGCCAAAAAGCCTTGCATATTTTTTTTCCAGTGTAAAATTAGCTAATTTACTAGGTCTTTGTTGCATTCTGTAAAAGTCCAAAATGTTCAAGGAGACCTATTAGTCTCCAGATAAAGTTTAAAATCAGTTATATGAATTGAGTCAAATTCTGGGCAAAATAAATCATCTTAAAACTCAGTGTTTATTTAGGCCTCTTAACAGTTCAAAAAAATAAATTTGAACCATGATTTACATTTTTAGTTTGCCTTAGTTTGCCTTTAGTGAGATAAAACTCTGGTTCAACTGACCTTTCATTTTCTACAGCTGCATGAAAAACTAATGTTTCTAAACAGTAGAGTTTAGTGATGCCTGGTTTTTAATCTAAATACCTCAAATTGCAGCTCCTACCAGCACCTCTCAGCTCGTATTCCTTCACCTTTGACAGGGTCAACAGTAAAAACACGACCTGGGTTGGACAGTGTACGGAGTCCAGACAGCCTTCAGCTTTGAGGATGTAATTTCGACAGACAACAGCTTTAGGGAAAAGAACGATGATGTAATCAATGATAAAGATCAACTGCTCAACTAATTATGTATATACTGTAGAATGTAAAACTATATTTATTTAAACAACAGTGATAAATGTGTCTAACTTTATTAGTAAAAGCCTCATAAAGTTCTGTTCCGTCTTCAGTGATTTATCTAAAAAATATAGACGTAGGTTAATTTTGATCAGAATAGATTGACCCTCAACTGGTTTCGGTTCTCACTGGCCGACCCCCCAGTGCACATCACACCCCTGTGAAAATGCCACTGTTTTTAAATTTTTGTCAAAAGTCTTGTTTCAGTTGTAATTTATGGTTAATTAAGACTTGCATTGGGAGGCCGCCATGCAGTTAGATCAGCTGGCATGGAGATCAGGACATCGGCTTCAAGGGTTAAATAAAAAGGCCAATTTTTTAGTCTGAACAAATCATGACTCTTAAGTCTCGATCTTGTCATTTTCTGAAACTTCGCAGCTCTGTTACAACATGACCAATCATTTAAAAAGACATGAAGTTGTTTTGCTGTTGTTGTTTTATTTTTTTTTACATGCAATTATCATCTTAATAAAGTATCTGGTGTGCCAAATGGGCTAGGACCACCCCGGTTTGACAGTAATAAACATATCACCCTTTATCTGCAGGCTTGAATGCACGCTGTTTTTATCCATCCCTCAACCCAGACACAGTTCTAGTTCTCCATTATTAAAACTATTGATTTATTCATTTTATTAATCTTGGGAAATACTAACAGCTTAAACAGGCATTCCTGGCTTTTAAACTTGATTTTTGTCGTTTAAATTTTAATACATATGTAAAACCAGAAATAAAATCATTACTGTACCAGTTTCCTAAACATAATCATTACGAGATGTATTTCTTTTCATCTACGGACAGTAAAAGTCCCCAGATGTGATTTGAGAAACCTGGTCACTTTACATTATGGGAACTGCAGACGCACTTCCGCTGTGGCTTATATGTTCATACTGAACTAAGATACTTGGATTGAGCCTAGGAGTCCTCCCTGTTTTCATCAAACTTTTTAAAGTTGTCCTACAGAATGGTGCATTTATCACTTTTCTCAACACAAACATTTTGCTTATCTTCAGATATGAATCAATTCATTAGTTCATTATTTCATCATAGTATCTTTATAGCATTTAAAAACTGTCTGTTTTTGTCTGTGTATCAAAAATTACACAGACAATTTAAAGCTCTACAGTAAGCTACTTTAAAGGCTTTGAAGCCAAATGTTGTCACCCAAACGAACAACTATTCATTACACGTCCTCACTGTCAAACACTACAGGGCAACTCAAGAATTACTTTCAGTTACCTTAAAAAGCCTCAAACATCAATACATGGTATTATAATCTATTTTGAGCTATGGATAGCAGCTTAAATTGTAGGTTTCACTAATCCAGTTCAGGTCAGAACAGTTTGTAAGCAGATATCATTAAATGCAGGCCGGATTTGTTGAGAAACTGTAAAACATCATCTTAGTTTAAATGTGAATCGGACACCTCCTGCAACATCAAAAGCACATAGCAGGGTGCAATCATGCTAATTACATCACATTGGTACCCACTTCATAATGACTGCAGACGATGATCTGGGTGATAAATGTGCTGTCATCCCAGGGAGTTGAGCTACAACAGAAATACTTGATTTTACAGACCAATGAAACTTTGATTTTAAGCTTAATTAATTCATCTTCGGTCACGCTTATCACAAGCAGAGTCACAAGGGGTGCTGGTGCCTATCTCCAGCTGTCTACAGACAAGAGCAGGGTACACCCTGGACAGAAATAAAAAGGACAAACAACCATTCACACCTAAGGAGAATGTAGAGAAGCCAATTAACCTAATAGTCATGTTTTTGGACTATGGGAGGAAGTCTGAGTACCCAGAGAGAACCCACGCAAGCGCAGGGAGAACATGCAAACTCCATGCAGAAAGACCCTAGGCTGGGAATCGAACCGGGGAACCTTCTTGCTGCAAGGCAGCAGTGCTACCCAATGCACCACTGAGCATCTCACTATATTCATTAGTAATAAAAGTAGCATCTGTTCTAAGCTGGGATTCTAAGGAGCAAATCCAGACATCTGAGCTTCTCCTTTGTCAGAACATGAAAGATAAAATCAATCGAGTGTCTGAAACGGATGTTTAAAGGTAAGAAAATTGATCGCATATTAGAATGATTAAAGTAATGTGTTGGTCTTT
>NW_015150709.1:780314-783217 GCF_000732505.1 Cyprinodon variegatus
AAGAAAACAAAACAAAAAGAAACAAAAAGCTATACTATAACATTTAAATAAACAGAGGGATGGATTAATGGATGCACTTTTTGTAATATCCCTATCAGGCAGTGTTATTATAACTTATTTCATGCAGGTGTCATCAAACATTTGTTCTGAGAAGCATATACTGTCCAAAAAACATCTTTGTCCATGAGAAGCAGAGATATAATTTTTTTTGAAAATAATAACTCAGAATAAAAGTGAAAGAGCTTTTCCATCTTGTTGCCATCCTGAACTCTGTAATTCATAGACCAATTTGACTAATAAATAATTTCACTAGTAGAGTTTGAATACAATTAAGACCTTTTTCATGCAGCTGATTTAGTACCACAAATACTAAAATGTTTACATTTTTTCAAGTAATAAAAAAATGTATACAGTATACAGGGCAAAAAGTCTAAAAATCTTTAATATCTCTTATTGTAGTGATGCTTATCTCTCCATCCATCCATCATGTATACTAATCCTTGCTGGGTCGCTGGGAACTGTCAGCATTTGTTTGAAGGGAGATTCGGTACACTATCAATGTGTCACTAGTCCATCCAAGAGAACTTATAAGAGATTCAGCTCAAACCAAAGGGAAATTATTGTAACTGGGTGTTTTGGTTCTTTCATTATTTGAGAAACTTGGAGTTCCCACAGAGAATCCAACCATACTATATAGGGGAAGAAAATTGCAACCCCATGCAGAAAGATCCAGAAAGACTTTGATTCAAACCCAGGAAGTTCTTGCTTCAAGGAAAGACTGCAACTATCATAGTTTAAATTTGAGAAGTAGAATCAAGAAATAATTGCCTTTTTACAAAATAAGAGTGCCACTAAATACCCATTAGTTCCAGGTAAATTAGTGCCTCTAAAGCTCTTTGAAATTCTGTATGTTTATAAGACAGGAACAGATTCCATGAAAAAAGCATATTGACCAAAACCTCCCATGTCTTAAGTCTGATTAATATGCACTAAGGTAACAAAAGCTACAAGAAACCCTTGAAAATGCAACAGAGAATTAGCATAGAGAGGGTTCTCTTTTTCTCCTGTTCCCCAAAACAATCAATTATCATTATGCCTGAAAATTGGACAGATCGGCTTCTGTTCTTTTAACAGGATAAAGTTCCTGGGAACTGTTTGTTACAAGAGGCTTCAGAGAACGTCTGAATATCCAACCAGACTCAGTGTTGCACCTCAAAGATTTATTGAAAGCTTGCGATGACAGAGTGAACTGAAACTGTAGGCAAACAGGCTGGTAGTAGCCTTGAGAAGCAAGATGACACCTGAGCCCATTAGTGACAAGCCGAACATGCTGGTGGCAGGCTTTGAGCAGATACACATCGCTGAATAGACTGGAGACAGGCATAGAAAGGCTGTGACCAGACTCCAGTGAGGGAAGGGGGAGCACAGGAACCAATGATTTCAGGCAGTCCACATAAGCACTGGAACAAACCGCATGCAGGCAAGGAGACAATCTGGTGGAGACTAACAGAAAGAAGCAGGAAAAATGAGAATAATCTGATTTTATTAGTTTCATCCCCTCAGTTTCTCTGCCCTTTACTTTGCTCAGCTGTACCTAAATTACATTCAAATTTTCTCACCTGCTCTCTATGACTTTTTCTACACTTCCCTCAGCATATAAGCTCTCTGGTTCTCACTACTAATTGCTGGATTTTTACCTTTGTTCAGTCCAAGTATTGTTCCCCACCGTATCCCAGATGCTGTTCCTATCAGGAGGTTCTAAAAATGTACTTTTTGTTGAGAAAAACTTTTTTTTTTTTTTTTTTTTACCACTTTACATCTGATTCTCTCTGCATTTATATCCAATTATATTCCAAACATGAGAAGCAGGTGCTGAAGGAGCTGAGATAGAGCTGTTGTTGCAAAATTAAGGAGCTAAATTGAGACAAAATTACGTCTTGCATAAATAATTACCGAGAGGAGTATTTCAGGAGGCGTGATTGGAGTTAATTACCCTATTTCTGATAGTTTTAACAAAACCTATTTCTTGCTTTTGTTATTATTCCTTTGTTACGCAACTGTTTCATTTAGCTTTTATTCTCCCCCTTCTCCCAGCCACAGCTTTCCTGCTATAATCCTTTTCTTCCTAAATCTGACTACTCTGCTTTATGCAAACTGTAACTCAATGTTTCTCTCCAGTGTATCCCCCTACATCGCTTTTATATTCCAATTAGTTGGCTTCTGTCTACTCTCTGCCTCTCCCTCCAGTTCCTTAGCTTGACTAGAAAATGCTCCCCACCTTCAATATTTAATGAGACTTTGTTCATGAATCAGCCGTCTGCATTCCCTCTTGGTGCACGTGAATGATAGCGTTAAAAATTTGAGAGTGTTAACAAGCTGTTCTTTGTCGGTTTTTAATTACAGAAGCTTTGGGCCTGAAAAGTGAACCCTTACAAAAAGCCGAGCACTTCTGACAAAAGTCCAAGATTATCTTCAAAAGAAGATATTTCTTTTTTCAGTGAGATGCTCAACTTGCAGACATACAGTATTAAGCCATGAAGAAATAAGCTGATTGAGCTTTGATTAAAGATGGTTACAATATACTGCCTAATAGTTATAACTAATTTGTTCTATTCTTTTGGTTAGTTAGTATTTTAATTACCAGGGAAACATGTTTGCGCTGATCATGAATAATTAACTCAATATGTAATGCTGCAAAGACTAATGAATGTTCTTTTTACATTTTTAACTAAACCTTGTTTTTTAAACCCTCCAACAAATTTTCATATCATACAAAATACCTACAGTCATTCAAAATTTAATGGGTCCTGTATAAAATGAGTACTACCATCCATCCATCCATCCATCCATCCATCCATCCATCCATCCATCCATCCATCCATCCATCCATCCATCCATCCATC
>NW_015150709.1:783267-811567 GCF_000732505.1 Cyprinodon variegatus
CCATCCATCCATCCATCCATCCATCCATCCATCCATCCATCCATCCATCCATCCATCCATCCATCCATCCATCCATCGGTGACAAAGGGCAGCCCTGGCGGAGACCACTATCTTACTGCCGGCAATGCGAACAAAGCTCCTGCTGCACTCATACAGAGAACGGACAGCCCTTAACAGAACTACCCACCTTGTTTAATTGTGACTTTGGGTTATCCACATTGCTAGGCCACACACAGGCTTGATTAATGTCAAGAACTCGAAAAAAAATCGAAAAAACAGCAAAGGTCTGACAAGATAAACGAGGTGAAGGAATCTTAAAAAGCAACACATCCTCCTTGATCTAAAGAATTTCAAGAAAAGGTGAGAAATAAAGTCAGGTATAAAGCTGTGGGACTCCAGTGAGCCACAAGCAGAGCATTTATTTTCAAATGGAGAAAACATTGAACCGTCTGGAATGTTTTAGGTCTTTTTAGGAGTGTTGGAAAGATTAATCTTGAAGCTTGTCAATGACCCATCTATAGGTTTACAGAAGAACCCTGGACACCTTAGCCAGCTCAATTAAAATTACAGTTCATCCAACAAGAAGAAGAGACTGGGTTAAATTCGCCTCCACAGACGAGTTTAAACATCTGAAAGATCTTCCAGACCTAAACTACTAAGTCAACATAACTTTTTATGTCTTGTACAGCTTCTAAAACATATTATAAAATTCCATCATTCTGCTAGTCAAAACATGGTGGGGGTGGTGTGATAGTGTGGGAAAAATAGGGAGCTTGGTGGCAAGTCACAGTTATTCGAGCCATAAATGTTGCTTTCCTGAAGAAGAATGTCCTCCCAAAGTCTGGACTTATGTCCAATTGGAATCATCCCTCCTGACCCAAAATAACCCAGTAATGCTAAAGTTCAGCAAAGAACAGTGGATCAACATTTCCCCACAGCGATAGAGAAGCCTCATGTGCAGAGATGCAAATGCCTGATGGCAGCTGTTCCTACCAAGGAAGGAAAAAAACACTTTACAGTCAGGGGTCATCAGTTTATCACATAAGTTTATAAAGATATGGATATTTTTCCACCTTAACAAACCAAAGCGTTTAAAAAAAAAACATCATTTTAAAACATTGTGCATCTAGAAGTATTGGGTTCTCACTCAAAATTCCAGCATCTTTCCAGGGTCCAAACATGACTCTTAAGTTAACTGATCAATCTAAATTGCCCTTAGGTAAGTGGCTTTTTGATGTCTGCATGTTTTTGATCAGTAAGAGGAGCCATGTTCAATGACTGAATGTTGAAATATTTTTTTCTTTTGTAGAAGTAGTTGTTTAAAATGCTACTCACTGGCAAAAGTACAGTTTTAAGTCACAATACACCTCATATTGCGTACAGCTCTTGAAATTGCAACTTTTGATGAAAGTTGTTTTACCAGCTGGGCTGAAAACGGATTAAATCTGGTGCTTTTGGTTTGCACTGCACAAACCCAGAGTCTTTCCTTGAAAAAATAACAACATTCAATTGAACACCAATAAAAACAGAGGAGCTTCAGAAATTGTAGGCAGGAGGAGAACACTCACTTCTCAAAGCCCTTCTTTCTGCAGTGTTAGAGTGAAAATAAACCAACTTTGTGTATAAAATGAGCTAATCTCAGTTAAATTTGTCTAATTTTTTTTAATTCTGTCAAACTTTTATCGATTTTCCTATAAATTTCAATCTTATGCACACAATAGCGGCAGACAAACCTTAACCTTAACGACCAGGTTCTGAGACAAAAAAAATAACGCCTGCTTCTTTTCACTATAGTGTCACTATAAGCTGAGTTAAATGGATACAGACAGCTGTGTTATATTCCTCCATGAGCTGCTCCACTTCAGCACAAAAAACCTCTATGGGATGTAATATAGAAGGACCTTGCATATGCTTACATCTTTGTATCCAAGAAATATTTCTCAGAAGTGAAGCTGCAGAGCATCTTCTTTGAATTACTGAAAAAAGTAAAATCTAAAGAGCTGTGATAAGTTTCTTTATTGTCTGAATGCCTCTCTAAGATGATAAGATATATTACGAAGCTTGAGGGGAAGAACTAACCTTAGGTCATTTGTTTTCTTAACAACCATGCTGAGTTTTATATGGGTTTAAATACATCAACAATGACATCCCATAACACATAAAAAATGGATCAGATTTCATTTAAAAGCAGCCACTTGTTGTTGTTTTTTTCATCTTTATTTATGTTTTTAAATACATTCCTCCCTATGGGGAGTTTATAGATTATTTGAAGCTTCTCTGACAGTACTTCTTGCATTTCAGTTATACTGAATCAGAACTTGAATGATTTAATTATTAAAGATCTAGAGCGATCATTAATAGCCTGAATATTCGAACACGATGGTCTCCTGAACATTATTAACGGACAGACAGAGATGTTAACCCAATCCTAGCAATTAGCCTTAACATGCCTGCATGTGCAGAACAGCCTAGAGCTGGGGTCAGTAACCTTTATAAACCAAAGAGCCATTTTTGATTGATTAAGCTGTTGGTTTAGACACAGCTATGTCACTCTCTGACAAATTTTTCTTATTTTCATAATACCAAATATGGGATTTTGTTTGATTTAAAAATGAGAGAACAAAAATTAGTTTAGTTGTTTTCAACATTTATTGAGTGTGCTCTCACACAGGGATGGCCCTATACTTAAGTATTTAGTTACTGAAGGGCCTAGATCCTGCAAACAATAAGGAGAAAACAACCCTCACATGCTTGGCTATACTCAGAGCCATTCCTCCCATCCCAGACAGCCATATGTTATGTGATTTTAAGGGCTTTTCTCCCTTATATTTAATGTAGATGTCATTGGCTTCTTTTATATAAGATGCATACCAAGAACCAAGCCTGTTTTTATTTGGGATGTCTATGCATAAGTAGTGTAATGGCGCACATAGACAAAAAAACACATTTTGAAAACATAAAAAGTGGCAACTAAAAAAGGGAAATTAGAGGTTTCTTTTTTTCTGTGGCTTTTTATCAACAAAGTTTATGCACCTTAAAGAGCTGTTGACTCACTTCTTTTATTAACAGATTTGAAAAATGAGTCAGAAACTTGTCACGTCGGAGGTTAACTGAGCAAAGTCAAAGACGATTAAATAAACCTCATATTGTGATCTGCACCAAGCACTCCTCATTAACCGCTCATCACCACAGCATCTTCTGCATGACAGCGACCTGTATCTGGATGCATTTAGATTTGTGTCCTGATTCCAGTTGAGTCTCTGTGGGATTCATCTGTCCATCTGTTCATTTTGATACGGCACAATTTCAGCTGCCAACTCGTGTTAAATTCAGAGCGCCGGTCTGCCAATCACATACTGGGAGACCCCCTGCGTCATTCTCCAGTAGGTAGGCAAACGTGGGCACCGAACTGGTGGAGAATTAGGCAGTTAGATGACCGCATCTACCTTCCCAGGACAGAACATCAGCAGGAACCAGTATGTGAAATGGGATGTACAGTGAAATGATGGAAATAAGTTAAAGTGAAAGGAATCATTTCTTATCTAGGAGGAGACATCTGAGGGAACAATCCTGCTTTGGTATCATTCCGATGGTGAAAAATCTTGTTTTTAAACCCTTGGGTCCTTCAGTCACCAAAAAGAAATGAAACAGGTCACAGATTCCCTCTTTTAGGTAATTTTCTCCCTGGATTAATTATAGGTGCAGTGCATCTTAAAATGGATCAAGCTTTAAAAAAAATCCTAACAATTTCTTAAATACACAGAATTAACAGGTCAATCATATGAGTGTAACATACATTTACATAGCAGGTAGTATTGAGTAGATTGACCGATGTTAAGATGTTCATTGAACTTATTCCTTGAAGAAGTTCTCATGATGCAGTTCTGTTCAATACAAAAGGAGATCTTGAACCAAGCAATATCACTTGATTTATATTTAGACCAAGACTTGTTCTAAAAAAGCACCAAGAAATTTACAGGGATCTCCTGATTCTCTTTGTTTGGAAGACATCGGACATCTTTTCCAAATGTTAAACTTGAAACTGGAAGAGGAGTGTCTTTCATATTGATTGATGCCAAGAGATGAAGGAACCACACATAAACCCGTTGACTCACAGGTCTGCAAAAATGTCCTTCAGTCTACATTCTTTCTCCATGGTAACCAGTTGTAAAACCTTTGGCTTTAGCTGATATTTTCACAAAAGCATCAGGATAAAGGTTTCAACTTATTGTATGTATGACAACATGTTAGCTGCCAGAACGACTAGCAGCTTCAACTGCATTCAGACATGTTGCTATGGAAACAAGCAAAACCAAAAAAACACAACAGGCTCTTATTTTCAGGTTCTTTTATAAAGTTTAGTTTTACAGCCACTAACAAGTTTTCCTCTAGGAGCGGCCCGTACTTATCACCATCTTAACAAAGATTCAGGCTCTTCCCTTTTCTGGGTAAAGAAAATATTTGTCGTTGCATGGTGCTGCCATCATCATGTCTCACAGTGTGGACTGTGTGTTCAAAGTAACCTTCAATGTCTGGCTTCTGCCAAATATTGCATTTATGTTAAATAGTTCATTTTTATACAAAAGGTCTTCATTGACATTTTTGTTATGTTGTCTGCATCAAAAATGGCAAACATTTATTTTAATAAACAAACAACCTCTGCTTATTAATGCCTTTCCTTTCGCCATTCTTCCACAAAAAAGATTTGTGAAGTGTGTTATTTATAAGCCTACTTATCCCCCTGCATCTTCTGCTCAGCTGTGGATCTCCTCCGCTCTTCCCGAGGGAACGTTGGCCTCTTGGCTGCTTGATGCTGCTGCATTCAGGTGGACGGCCATATTTTGCTAGGTTGGCAGTTGTCTATCTTCTCTCTATGCTCAGATGATGGATTGAACAGAGCTCTGGCAGATGCTCAGAGATCAGTACTCTGTAGTAGAACCTAACCCCACTTTAAACTTCTCCAGAACTTCCTCCTGATGTCCTTGGTCTTCATGAGGCTGGTGGTTCTCTAATATTCTCTGAAGAACCTCTTAGACCGGAAACAGAACAATTAAACTTAAATGACACACAGCTGAATAGGCTACTTAAATAGAGTATGTAAGATGCTAGAGATAGTTCTTCTGATCCAAAGTGCAGCCAGACACTAGGAGGCAGTATGGTGAATCACAAACGTAACAAAATAATACCTTTACAGACACATAATTCAGGCACGGTGACAAAACAGAGAAACAAATGAAGACTAACAGCAAACCAAAGGCTTGAATTATGGGGAAAACAAAACAAATGTTAAGCTGATATTAGCTGATATCTCTGGCTGAGGGAAAATTATACAACAGGGACATATGGGGAGAAATGCAAAGAATAAACAACCAGATCATTTCCATTAATACATAAGGAAAAACTGAGAAAGCATTGGCATAACTGACTAGTTACACTAAGGAATATACAAGAAAATAGGCACAGAAAAAGACTGGAATAATGACCATAAAAAACTAGCACTGAAAACCCTAAATGGCAAGAATATTATAAAAGATTTAAATGAAACACTAGATGTTTTGTGTTGGTCAATCACATTACATCCTATGAAACCCCAAATTTTACTTTCTGTTTGACAAAATATGACAGGTTCAAGTGCTGCAGGTCAGTGTAAATGTTTTTTTTTTTTTTACAAAGGACTGTTTACACAGTGGCTAAAAAATGAACAACTTAATGTATGTTCTCTGTAGTTAATGTAGATTCTCAGTCCCAGTAATCATTATCATCAATAATTTAAATTTAACTTAAACGTTTGACCTTTTTCACTTTAAAAATTTATGTTTTTTGTTTTTTTTTCCTGAAACTCACAAAGTTTAAAAAAAGTCTGCTAAAGAAGGGAACTGGACAGCGGACACCTTAACAGAAACCATCATTGCAATAATAATAACAAAGGAACCAGCTATGTCAGAAGAAAAAGTGAGATCCATTATTTTTCATAATATAAGGAACAGAATAGCCTACACTGGAACAGAATACATCTAAAAGTCTTCATCAGATCCCTATTTTCCATGACAGACTGCATCTCTAAAATTTGGCTTCTCTATTAGAACGATGTAGAGATGATCTTGACCTCGTGTGATGCCACATTGCACATCCACCTCACTCTGCTCTGCAAAAAACCTGTGATGCAAATTCACAGAGTTTATATTTAGCCTGTCTTCCATCAGCCTGCTGCTCCCTGGTGCATTCCTAGTGGCTAAATGGGAAATGTGGACCAGCTCTGTGCTACTTCACACATGTGGACTTATTAACATTGCCACTGGCTAGTAGAACTATTATTGTACTTGTCTTTTACATGTTTGAATTACGCTCTTTCTAATTTTGTTGACTTTATGTCTGTATTTGAGCCCAGTGACCTAAGTTTACTCCGTTCTCTGCCTGTTTTCCCCACAGCATGTTTCCAAGGATGAAGCCGGTCTCATGGGATAGCCATGTTTTGTCTCCATGACAGCCAAATCCCTCAGCCCTCGTTGCAGTGACCACCTGCACAGCAAAGGATGCTGGGAAATAATGAGCATTTTTATTCCAGTCAGGATGACAAAGATGGGGAGGATGAGGACGAGGAAGAAGAGCAAAGTCGAGAGACGAGAAATGACCCAGCTCAACGTAGCAGGGAGAACGGAGGACTAGAAGGTCTGGAAGAGAAGGAAATGATCGGAGGACGGCAATCCTGGGAAGGGAAGGGCAGTGAGGTGGTGAAACCTGCAGCTATTGTGGTTGGAAGACAGAGAGTAGACCGGCCGCTGAGGCCAGTTAACCCAAACGCCCGGGGCATCCCCAACATGTCCAATGCGGCCCAACCATATCATCACACTACTAACAAGCTGCAGCAGCAACATCTCATGGCAGCAAAGAGACGAGCTCTCATGGAGCGCAGCATGACCACAATGGCTCCTCAGGAGGACACCTTCCTGACCATGATGGTGTTTCGCATCGGGATCCCTGACATCAAACAAACAGTACGTGCATCAGAAACACTGAGTGAAAACATATGCCTAAATTCTCACAAGGGCCCCAAAATCATCATTTAAAACTACTTTAAGGCCAAAATCAATAAAGTTTTAAAACAGAAAAGCACAGAGAACATTTCAAGACATTTCATCCCCTTTGCAAGCAGGGCACTGACTGGAGGTCTTTCCAAATGAGGAAGTAGTTCAAGCCAAGTCTCTCTGGTATTGCTGCCTCAGAGAAAGATTTAGTTTGATTTGACACAAGAACTACAAAAATATCCATACAACTGTTACATAGTAAGGCTTTAGACACGTTTTAACCTTAAAACGTGACATAGAGGTCACAAAGGCAAGGTGAAAGGTGCTATATAAATAAACATTACTTACTTACTTAACACATTTGAAAAACACAAATAAAACTGGTTTATATTGGTTTTACCACAATAAATCAAACACCATACTCCCCCCATAATTACTAACCTGTTATCTATTGCAGCATATTAATAAAACATTAAAATATATAGAAGAATTCAGCTTTTAGTTTGAATACTTCTATTGATTGTTGGGAAAACTACCCACATTCACAATAATATTTTTAAATAGAATAAGCAGCATAAATATATATTGACACCTCATACATATATATTTCTTTAGAATAACCAGAAATAGTCAGGCTATTTTCTTCTGTGTTATTTGACTGACATTTACTCCAACAAACATGCAACCAGGACCAGGAAGCTCAAGCTTAATTTTTATCTTGGTTCTTTATCAAAGTCTGGAAATTAGGTTCCTTTCACCTTTGAAAGTCCCTCTTATGTATCTTATTTTTCATGCTGTATTTCAGTTGGAAAAAAAGCATGTAAATGAGATTCATGTTTGTCTGACAGTATAGTGTAATTTTGAGTTTGGCATCTAAGCTCTAATATTATCTCTCCCTGGTGAAGATGCTAAGGATGTCATTGAGTGATGAGCTCATTCCTACTGCCTGAACATGTGTCCAGCCTGTCAGGAAGTGACTTGGGGGTGTTCTGGCGTGGTGGGGGGGCTGAGGAGAACAAAGGCAAAGAAGGAGGAGCAGAGGGTCAAAAGCAGTGCAAAAACTACAGAGTAGAATAAGATGTTTCATAAAAAGACCAAAGGTATGGATAAGAAAAGATTTTTTTCAGCAGTGGGCAGGGTGTCCAAAAATTATCCTTAAGTAAGAGTCAAATTATTTTAATTTTCTTAGTAGCATCCAAGAAAATACTTGAGAAAGGGTTAAAAAGTCTTTGATAAAAAAGGGAACTTCTATACAGGGTAACTGTTTTATCTGAAAAACTTATTACATTTCAATAATAAAGTAATCACACTGAACAGAATATAATTATTTCCAAAGTCAGGTGTTTAGAGACTGAATTAAAACATTTATGCAAATAAAAATATTACTTTGGACTATCAAACCTAAGCAGAAGGAACCCTTATCAAAAATGAATTATTTCAACATAAAGGGTTTCTCAGGCGAATGTACCTCTTCTTGTTTCACTTTGTGCAAATAAATCAAACCAGATATTTTTATATGTGGTTTGTTAGCATCCCAACATTGTTAGTGGTTAATAGACCTAATTGCCAGAAAAAATAAATCATTATTACAGAAGAAAATAGTGGTTTAAACTGTTTTTATATCATGTCATTTAATGTCCCGAAAATAATTAAGGAAGATAAACCTCCCTACTGCTGAGGAGGAGTGAAAAACAGATGCATTCAGTCAACATCATGATGCGAGCCTCTGCCTTGGGTCAAGCATTGTCATAATTAGGATCCAAATCTGAATTAGGCATCATTTCACACTTCCTGCAGCTGCCAGCGTGCCGGTGGCGGCAGGTGAGAATTGGTGTTCCCACACATAAAGCCCATCAAGGTGAGAAAGCCCCACCATTCCTGCCCTCCCCCGTCTTCCTTTCTCCATTTCCAAGTCCCTGAACATGCCAAGTGTTCCACATGTCAGCTAATCTGCCCTCAATATAACAGTACTTGCTAATTATCTAATAGGTTTTTAATGAGTTTGGGGAGAGCTGAGGAGTGAGTGACTCTGGATGGCTAAAAACACTCAGAGAGGGTTTCTGTGTTGTTCTTAAGCCTTAAACCAGCCACAGGCGACACATTCAGCTCTGCGCCAAACCGGGAAAAAGAAACCTCACAGTGCTTTGAAACCCTTCAGCACAAACGTCACTTAAATGAATTAAAGGGACATAAAGGAAAGGCATGAATATGATGAGCTGGAGAAGAAGAGGTGTGCTACAATTAGATTACAATGGTGCAAAAGTTTGGATGCAGAAAGACTTGGATACAACAGTGTCAATGTGACATACAGCCTGAATTATATGGGTCTTCTCTCTCCAAGGGATTAGCTATCCAGTCTCTCACACAGCAGAGCAGAAACGTAAACACTGCATTCCCTCTCCCATTCAAACACACAGACACAAATACACATACGCTCATTTAAACATGTGTGCATGAAACGTTTGCTCGTGCACGTCATGTTGTATACCGCCAAGGGACCAGGAAGACATTGCTAAGGCAACCGGTTCCTTCCTCCTGTAATGAACCGGTTGCCATGCCAATAGTGTTGGCTATACTATCAAATAATGCTACCTAGGAAGGGAGGGGGGATGTATAAGAGCGATGCTGAGCCGTGCAGTTTTACTTACAGTTCTCAGAAATACAAGTAAAGCTCCACCCCTGCTGTTAAAGCCCAGCTTTCTGTGAGCCGTCAGCGACGTTTCAATTTGAAGGTCTTCCTATGGAGAAGCAGGAAAACTGAATAATTTGAAGGCAAAGACGGAGAGAGAAGAAACATCACAGTGAAATCGAGTTAGGCAGACCTCACAGCAAACATCTGAGGCAATTTCTCACTAAGGCCAGTAAAACGCTTCAGGTTTAAAACATACAGAAGGCCAATAAGATCCTCTCTGCAGTGTTGAGAGAACGGGAGTAGTTAGTTCGATACTGTATAGTAAAAAACAATAAACTTCTTCATTCTAACAAAACAGAGACAATGCGGTAAAATGAATAGTCTGATCACACCAATGGAAATGTTGTTACCAGCTGTTTTCTAGAAATAAAACAAGTTCCAGATGGATTTTAATCCTGTCCTACATACAGACATCAGTCACCTGGATGTAAACTCCGCCAGACAGTGTAACTGTGGTCATATTCATGCTTTAACATCAGGAAATTTTAGTAGCGGGATTAGCCAAACTTCCTTAAAGCAGGAACTGTTTGACTGGTATTATGTGCAAAATATGACAGTGATGAAGGATTAAATCTATCCATCCATCTTCTAACACGCTTAATCCCAAGTGGGGTCACGAGGGTTGCTGGTGACTATCTCCAGCTGTCAATGGGCGAGAGGCGGGGTACACCCTGAAAAGGTTGCCAGTCCGTCGCAGAGACAAACAGGACAGACAACCATTCACGCACACACTCACAAGGCCAATAAGACTAAGAGCCTAAGGACAATTTAGAGAAGCCAATTAAACTAACAGTCATGTTTTTGGACTCTGGGAGGAAGCCGGAGTACCCGGAGAGAACCCACGCATGCTCAGGGAGAACATACAAACTCCATGCAGAAAAGGCCGGGACTCAAACCCAGAACATTCTTGCTGTATGCAGCAGTGCTACCCACTGCACCCCAAATAATTAAATATAATTGGAAATTTGACAAAAAGTAAAGTTGAATAAACTGAACTAATCAAAGATAATATTGGTTAAATTAAAACAAAGAGGATAAAGTAAAATAGAAGTAGCACAGGATCAAATAATTGAAAAAAACAAAATCCTACAGTAATAGAATACAAATTTAAACAATTAGATCTAAATTTAATCTTTCCTGGTTAAAAACAAAACAATCACATAAAAACTACATTACATAAGTTTTAAAAGGAAAAGTAAATAAACAAATTAAAGGGTTATTACAGAGTTTTTCTAATGATGCTGCCACCTGAGGGCAAAAACATAGAACAGCAGCATTCTTCTGCTTATTCTCGTAGCTCGCGCTTGTACTTAACAAGCTGTTTTGTCTACATTGTCTACATCTTGAACTCAACTCTATTCCTGACATTTTGAATTGAAAAAGCTTTCTCGATGGGAAGCAAAACGTCTTCAAACTTGGAAACAAAGCCCAGTGGATTGTTTTTATTTTTCTGTTTTTGGAATTTTGTCTACATTTTCCACCTAACCTTGAGTAGCCAATGGTGTCCGAGCTGAGCTGGACTCTGGTCGCTTCTGAATACCAAAAAATCCATGTTAAATATAATGCTTCGATCATGGACGAAATTTTGATTTCAGAAGTGGGGGGGACATAAGTGTTTATAATATAACTTACTTTTTAATATAACTAAGATCCGATCACAGACTCAATTCAGTGGCACATCCAATGTTTTTAAAGTGAACTTCTCAGGTTTGACAGCCAATAACACAAGAAAAGAAGGTGGGCCAATCAGGAGCTTGTGGGCGGTCTAAACTCAGGGAAGCGGGATTCAGCTTTTTTAGCTTGGTCCTAGTGCTAGAAGAATGTCTGTGTTCTGTAGTGTAACATTCTTTTTGGACAGTAAAACGTGAAGGGTACCCAAACGGATGTTTGAAAAAGTGCAGGGGGCATATCCTCTCCCCCCCCGAAAATTATGTCCATAGTTTTAAATGTGTAACATGGACACACCCGACATCACATCTGACAAACAGAGTGGGAACTTCCAACGAAAAGTAATTTCAGGTTACACACTTATAGATGCATCCAACCCGAACTACTGAGGTGTCAGTCTGCTCATCAAACCATGTTTTAGTTGTAAACGGTCAAATAAAAAATAGATAAAAATTTTAAAATAAAAATTACATAATCTCTCTTTAAAGAAAAGCTGAAATTGAATCAATATTGATAAGTTAGCTAGTTGCTAAAGTGACTAAAGTTGGGTAAAATTGTTTTTGGAATATACACTACTTTAAGTTGATAAAACACAAAGGTAAAATCCATATGTTGCAGTAGTTTTAGATTCCTCCCAATTTAAATCATTAAGAGCCTTTCGGTTGCAGAGCAAGCAAATGAATCCCATCATCACGTCAGCAGTGTTATGATCTAGGTTTGTTTTAGCGTTTTTAGATTCAGACTGAAAACTGCCTGTCAACCATTCAGCTGCACTGAATAGAAAAGCAACCTGACAACAAAGACATTTTCCAAGAATACATCGTTAGGGTCCATCTGACCCTTAAAACAAACACTGGTTATCTTTGAGAGATGTTAAAGCTTTGCTGTAGATTAAATAAACTGTAGAGCAACCCTGCATGGTGAGAGCTTTTAATCAAAATGATTCAGTAGGATGTGTGTGTAACAGGTAAAGAAAACTTGGATTCAACCCACTTTTAGAAAATGTTTATTATGTATATTAGATTCCACACAACCAAATATAAACCAGATTAATTTCAAGTCAGTCTTACTCATATAAATAGAATCTATATCTAGCCTATGCAGTCCAATTTGATCAAAACATACTGAATCACAGTCAACTTTAGGAGGTCATTAAAAGTTACCATCTAATTCCTGCCAATTGCATCAAGCTGTTGACTCTGCAGCAATCCTTCATCCTGAGCAAGCATTTGGCAACAGTGAGGAGGAGCCGCTGCTTTTAAACAGGACAAACCTCCCACAGAATAAGGCTCAGCGAGGTGAGCCCCCTACTGGCACGGAATTGAGATGACAGGATGGAGACAGGGAAATCAAGGAGTTGCTGATCCAGCTTACTTTCTTTCTATGGAGAAGACAAGGAAAATGTGAGTTTTTGCAGCAATAGTGGCAAATTTTTCTGACAATAGGCTGACAGAAAAGGAGGTATGAGAGAGGGGGAGAGACATGCGGCAAAGGACCACAGGTCAGATTTGAACCCTGGTCGGATGCGTCCCTCTTTACATGGGTCATGCGAGCTAAACACTGCACCACCTGCACGACCAAAAAATGTAGATTTGATGACACCAATAGTTCAGTCCTCACTTCTCTGATCAGTGATGAACAGCTAATTGCAGAGGAACTGAACCAAGAGAACTTTCCCCTCAAAGAGGTCAAATTAAAGTAGCCTGTAATGATCATTGGCAAATAACACATACAGATAACACATAACAACAGCCTAACACTGCCATTGGCAACACTAAAAGTTTCTAGAAAGATATTTCAAGTGAATAATGATTTACAGTGTGTCTTGTCTGTGTCTTTGCATGTCAGAGGTGTCTCCAGTTTGACCAGGACTGCACCGTGTGGAGTGCCAAGCAGCAGATCGTCTGCTCGCTCGGTGAGTCCCTATGGGACGTCTACAACTACGGACTTTTCCAGCCGGCTGGAGAAGGACGAGATGCCAAATTCCTCGAGGAGGAGCGTCCCCTGCGAGACTACGCACGCACCTTTGAGAAAGGTGTTCCCTATCTTGAGGTATTCCTGGGAAAAACTAGAATGAAAGGACAGCTTGGGATCATTTTAATTAATACTACTTATCATATTTAGTATGATTACTTTAAGGTTTGATGATAAAAACAACAAAAACAATAGAATCTGCCTCTGTAGTGGTTCTTTTTTTTCTGTCTTCACATAGTCTGGGTGGTCTGCATTACTGGATCAGAACTTATCTTTAAAAGCCTCAAAACAATGACTTCAATGTCCTTGTAGATAGTTTTAGAACTGGCTGTATTCTGTAAATATAAAACAGCAGACCAGGTCTGAATCATTTGTAAAATATATTCAAAATTTGTTTTGCATTAAAATATTTCTAATATTTCTGTAGAAACAAAACAAATAAGATAACACATACTGTAAATAAAATCAGTTTAGATTTCCACGCAAAGGAATGATTTCAAGTTTAACTTTTTATAGAATTGTATAGTTTCTATTTTATTAAATAAATTACATATTATTCAGAATGGGGGGGGAAAAATTGATTTTTCAGTGTTTGTGTTTCTGTAGATAAGTGTCTGTTAAATCTCCATGGCCCACAGTGCCCTCTGGTGGTTCTAATTTTCATTTAACTGGATCCACTGTCAAAAATCCTCATATTCTCCTAATATAACAAAGGATAGAGTTTAAAACCTTAAAACACAGTAAGGTTTAGATGTTGAACCCACTGCAGAGAGATAAACAGGTGGGTAGACTCCCCAATAATGGTACTTAAGTAAGAGTAAAAGTACTTTGTAATATTTTTACTCAAGTAAATGTAAATAGTAACCCTCAGAGAAATTACTCAAGGAAAGTACAAAGGTATTTGGTAAAAAGACTACTCAAGTACCTACTTGAGGAACAGTACCTACTTACTACCTATCATAACAACTCATTTGATACTTTTTGAGTTGTAAAACATATTACTCAAAAGTTATATAAAACAAAATCAATGGTTACAGTATGTAAGAACGGGTTAAGTTTGCTGTTTACTGTATTTTTCCAACTGACACAGTAGACTCAACAGATGGAAAACAATATTTAACCAGAAAGCCTTGAGTACAAAAATAAGAAATTGTCTCTAAATGTGCCCATATGTTTGATACAAGCTTGTTTTCATTAAGTGAAGTTACTCACAATGGATGGAAGAGCTAGAAATGTTACTTCATTAAAGATAGGGAGATTTGATCATATTTATTATTTAAGTTAAGGTAAAATGGTGTAAAACTACTCATATAATTAATTTTTTCTAAGTTTCTCAAGTAAATGTAACTGAGTAAATGTAACTAGTTACTACCCACCTCTGAAGATAAATGATCACAACTAAAGTGAAAATAGATTTAAAGCTTAGGTCTAATAGCATGGCATACTGGATTAGAAATGTTTAAAAGTCAGATTTGTTTGGAGATTTTATATTTTTTCCAATTAAATAGTTGTTCCATCTGGCTTTAAATCGAAGAAATGTCTTAGAAATTATTGCGATTTAAATTTAACCTGTAATTATTTTCTGCTGGCCTGTTGCTGTTTTAATTTCTTTTTAAATTAAAGATCTCTAGGTACTTATTTTCTTTAGATGTCCCTGCCCTCTGTTCCTTGCAACCCAATCTGTGAAACAGGGTTCTAGATGACATATGTAAATAACCTAGAGTAATTTATCTTTTTTTCATCTGCAAGCTCTTAAAATACACTTAAACAAGGTATAAATGTCCAGGTGAAAATAGAAACGTTAAAACATTTTCTTAAAGAAAATGATGCAATGAAGTTGTTTTTTTCTCCATAAATAAATCCAGATCCAACTTCTGAAGAAATGAATCACAGCCATGTTCTGGCAGGTCTGAGTGGGAGAGAGACTTTCTGGAAACAGTGAGAAATTCACTGCAAACAACAAGAATAGCAACCATTCTGTTTTCTGAACGACAGGCTCACACCAAAAAAAAGATGGTTTTCTACACATGTTGCCCCTGAACAATATAATTTGCTTTTTCATACTGATCCTACTGTTTTTTTTGTCCACAGTTTAGGTACAAAACCAGAGTTTATAAGCAAACCAACCTGGATGAAAAGGCTCTGGCTAAACTCACCACAAAGGTAATTCTTTTCAGCTTAATGTGTTTGTTGGTGGCAGAACAGCCATGACAACCATCCTCTTCTCATGGTTACACATTCAGGCCAGTCAGAAGAAGTTCATAGAATATGTTCAGACTGGAGCAATGGAGAAAATGGCAAAAGTTCTGGATAAAGGTCTGGATCCAAACTTTCATGACCCAGACAGTGGAGGTGAGTTTCCTAATATAGTTTTTTTTCACTGGTAAGAAAAAAAAAAGTTGTGGCATCCATTAGAGTTTAGATTGACTGAAAATCTAAATCATTATAAATATCAAACGATTCCCCCTGTGCTCCTCAGAGACTCCACTCTCTGTGGCTGTGCAGTCCGGCCTGTCAGTGGAGGGAATCAGGCTGCTGGTTCTGGGTGGAGCCCACATGGACTTCAGAAGCAGAGATGGGATGACAGCGCTGCACAAAGCTGTCAGAGCTCACAATCATGCTGGACTGCTGGTAAGAGCTTTCATGCACCACATACTCAGACAGATGGGACTAAATTAATAAACTGTTACAGTACGTATACGGTTTAGCTTACCACAAATGAAACTGTTATGACCTTATACAGTAGCAGCCATTAAAAATGGCCCTTCCCAGTCAAATACCAGCCGAATGGCGACCAACTTTCCTCCAATTCCCAGCAAAATCCCTTCCAACTTCCAGCCTATGGAGTAAACCCCTCCTTCTCCTGGGCATGCATATTTTTTTACTCTGATTGCACTTTTTCACTGAATTACTGGGTCTGACCAGGAGACGGCGCTTCACTTTAGATCTTAATGTCCAAAAATCATAACAGAAAAAATATTTTAGTACAAACATTGATGTTTGAATAGGAATTGCAGGGGACCAGGCAAGGACCAAAATTTCCCTGTCAAAGAAAGAGGGGAAATTTTGAATGCCTACTACTGTGCCTCTTCATACTTACTTTCCTTTGATCAACAGTCTTTTCTAATATTTAATGCAAATTTTTATAGTTTCTTAGGGATTTGTGAATTAGTTTGCTTCTATTTGCTGTTTGCTTTTAACTGACACACCTGAATTTAAATGGTATTGGACAGTAAGGGATTTGTCTATTCTATTCTATTCTATTCTATTCTATTCTATTCTATTCTATTCTATTCTATTTTATTCTATTCTAATCTTTTGGAAGTTAAAGAATTCCAGGGAGGTTCTGGTAGATATGTTCCTTTATTTCATGTATGTTTTCAAACTGAAGGCCAAAAAAGTTGACACACCATCCATCATCTGACACACTTGTCCCAAGTGGGGTCATTGCAGGGCAACACAAAGGACAAACAACCATTCATGCTGTGTCATTCTGTGGGAGGAATCCAGAGTACCCAGAGAGAACCCACACATGCTCAGGGAGAACATGCAAACTCCATGCAGAAAGACCCTGGGCCGGGAACCAAACCCAGAACTTACTTACTGTACTGCAAGGCAGCAGTGCTACCCACTGTGCCACTGAGCAGCCACACACCATCCATGATAGTTTAATTCTTCAAAACATGTTATAGTTTTTTGTTATATCGAAATATAAGGTAATAGCTATTGAAAAGAAATTTCCAATTTGGAGAAAAGAATATCAGACAGTAGAAGATTGATTTATGGCATCTTTGATACCCATCCAAACACACACAGCCCCAGAAGGGTTAGAAAACCTGTATCTTCTCATGCTTCCCGCCAGGCTCTTTTGTCTCTCGGAGCGTCTCCTGACTACAAAGACCGCTGTGGCCTGACCCCGCTGTACCACACTGTGCTGACAGGGGGTGAAACCTCCTGCTGTGAGACCTTGCTCTATTACAGGGCGAAGCTTGGCACCCGGGATGAGAATGGCTGGGATGAGAGTCATCAGGTAGCTCTATCCATGAATTACTGATGAATCAACTTCAGAGTCATTCTGCGTTCATGTGTACATTTGTGGTTTCCTCTCATATGTTCCGTTAACTCAAGCAATGCACCATCAGGTCTCTCTCTCTTATCTCAGTCATGGTGGTCTTTGACCGCCACACTGTGTCTCCCACATTTTCTTCTCCATCCTCACGTTTGTTTTCATTCTCCCTCCTATCCTTCTCTCTTTCCATAGCACAGGGATGAAGAGGAATTTGGAATGGAAGAAATACATAAGGTACCTTTCATTCCACCATCTCATCATCCCTCCCATAGGCACAGACATTAAGTAAATGGAGTCTTGCTAATCTCAATATGTTAGAAATATAATTGCAAAGTTATTTAAAACCCTTGAACTTTGTCACATTTTGTTGAGCTAAAGCTGATCAATTTCATCTTTTTTATTGGGATTTTCTCTGACAGACCAACACCAATAAACCAATGAATACATGTCAAATGGAACAAATTTTGCATATGCATTTAACATTAATGCATAGAATAAAAAATCTTCAAAATGTGATGTTTGTTTGTTTGTTTCAGTTAGTCAGGTGGATGGAAAGGAACTAATTTTCAAGCCTTTCCATAAATATTCCTAGTAGCTGGTAAAATCAGTGGTGTCATATTACTCGACTTGTTAACAACTTTCTATGGGAGGCTCAGGACATCATACAGTGATCATCCTCTCCACCTTAACTTTGAGCTCCTAGCCTCAGGCAGGAAATTCACTGTGCCAAAGGCTAAATCCAACAGGATGAAAATCTAATTTTAACCCAAGCAGTCGCAAAACTACTCTGCAAAACTGATCTAAATAAAAACAAATTTCTTAAATTCAGTCTATTTACCCTTAATTTTAGTAGGTAAATGGGATGATTTGCCAAAGGAGTGAGTATTTTAACTCTTAAAATAATATAATTTGATAACATGCACATGTAATAAGACAATGCAATTGTTTTTTTTATTTACATGTAAATTGCTTTGTTCCATTGGCACATTGTCTGGGGGGAAAATCCCATAATTTAAGAAACAATGACTTATTTAGATTTTTAATTTTTTGCAGTGTAAAGTTGAATTAAAAAAGGAACAATAGTGATGTGTAATAATGGTCTTGCCTCAATTTGTCTTCCATGGTTCATAGTTTGATGTTGCTTGTTTATGTTCTGTTCATAAAATTATGTGATTGTATTCTCATGTTTTTTTTGTTGTTGTTTGTTGTTTTTGTTTCTACCCTCTTGCAAACCAAATTTCCCTCAGGGGACAATAAATGTAAAGTTAAAGTTGAAGGACTTAATTGGCCCTAATTTTGTCTAGGTCGTTCTAACAAACATCTAAACCGTCTTTCGTTGGTTGTTAAGAGTTGTTGTCCTGTTAGAGGGTGCAGCTCTACTTCAGTCTCAGATCTTCTGCAGCTTCTAGCAGGTTTTCTTTATGGATTTCTCCCCGTCAACCGTTATCAGCTCCCATAGTTTCTGGTTAATGAAAAGTTTCCACAGAGCATAATACTGCCCCCTCCATGTTTCACCCCTTGGGATGATGTGCACATTGATAGATGTTCATCATTTGAAACCTAATTCTCTAGAACTTTCTCCCTCTATTGTTTGCTGGGTTCCTCGCTCTCCAATTATACTGGTTGCTCTCTAGTGTTCTCTGATAAACTGTGGAGGCCAGATACAGAGCAGCTCCTGTCTCCCTCTGACTGGATAATCACAGCTGGATTCTGATTACTTCCTTGGCTTCCTCTAAAATCAGCTGGTTCCTCTGGATTTAATTAGGGGTATCAGAGTAAAGAGGCCACTCTTATCATCATTTGGAAATGATCAAACATTTTTCTCTGACTTAACAATGACCCACCTTTTTTTTTTTTTTGGTGTTTCACATTAAATATGAATAAAGTTCAAGGGGTGTAAATACTTTTGCAAGATACTATATCTCTTTGCTTCACTGAACATAAAACATTGCCTTCTCTCTGTCACTGTGACGTTTTAGTGAGTTAGTGCTGCAAACCAGTTGTCATGGTATTTTATTTTGGTTTGGCTGCTCTGTATTATCTTTCTTTACTTTGAACAAACTGTATCTTGTGATATTTTCAGCTCTGCAGAAAAAAAAGAGGAAACCATTTTCTGTGGTTTCATTTTTGCTTTGCTCCTTAGCCTAGCTCAATAATGTCTCCTAATACAATCTTGTATCCTTGTAATTTTGATATAAATGAAAATGCTAGATGTATTTTTTTTTTACTATTGTCTTTCTTTCCATCTAATTTGTCTCCTCTATAGCCTTTTTCTGTCCTGTCTTTATTCTGTACCTGACTGCGCTCATTGGTTCTTCATGTATTTCTCTGCACTCATAACACTAACAATTTGTGCATATTTCTGTCATAATCTTGACATTAAAAGGCTTGCCAGAATGGCTTTGCACAGCACTTGGAGCATCTGCTGTTTTATGGAGCAGACACTGCTTCTCAAAATGCCTCAGGGAACACTGCACTTCACATTTCAGCCCTATACAATAAGGTAAGTAGAAGTGCCCAGCACTAAAGTGCGATACATAATAAATTGCAAAGTTCTAAAGGTGTTAACACTTCGGTTTCTGACTCTTAATGTTCAGGAAAGCTGCGTCCGGGTTCTTCTGTACAGGGGGGCAAACAAGGAGGCCAAGAATAAGCATGGTCAGACCCCTTTTCAGGTAAACTACTATGGTCAACATACATTTTTTGACTAACTTACTTCGTACACACTTTTGGTACCTTTTGCCTCCAGAAATACTTTAGTTATTCCTGGATCCAAAGGTGTCACAACCTTTCCTTAGAGAATGGGTTCCCAAACATTTAAGCCTGTGACAAATATAACAGGTGTGTGACCCTCTAAATATGCATATTGTTATTTCCATCCATCCATTTTCTGTCACACTTATCCAAAGCGGGGTGCTGGTGCCTATCTCCAGCTCTCTATGGGCAAGAGGCAGATTACACCCTGGACAGGTCCCCAATCCAACACAGAGACAAACAGGACAAACAACCATTCACATACACATGTGTCATGTTTTTAGGCTGTGGGAGGAAGCTGGAGTACCCGGAGAGAACCCACCTATGCTCAGGGAGAACATGCAAACTCCATGCAGAAAGACCCCAGGCCGGGAATCGAAACCAGAACCTTTTTGCTTCAAGGCAGCAGTGCTACTCACTGCGCCACTGAGCAGTCATATTGTTATTTTACTCTATTATTTGTTTTAAGGCTAAAGGAAATATATTCATTTTAATATAAATATTTTCTTTTCAAATCATGTTTGATAATGAACTTAACTAAAGTATAATTTCAATTGTTTTATGGGACTTATCATTTTAAAAGGTATAATATTTGAAATATGGAAGAGACAAATAAATACATTTTAAATGTACTTATTTTATGGTACATTTTAACTCACAATGTATTTTGAAATAAAAATAAATACTGTTATTTCACTCTATATTTATTCATAGATATAGAGTTAGTTTATTATATACCATTTTAAATAAATGTATTTTTCAAATGACATTCAATAACTTATTTCTATTATTTTAAAGGTAATTTCCATTCTTTAATTTGACTTTTAATTAACTGTGTATTTTTTAATTTATATGTAATTTATGTATTATGTAAATGAATACATGTAAAATATACATATTTTATGGTACATTTATTTATTTCATTTAGTATTTTGCCCCTTTTTTTGGTTACATCAAGATGATTACGTCTCATGACCTCCTAAGGGGTCCAGACCCCCACTTTAGGAACCCCTGCCTTAGTGATTCTGGTCCATGATCACATGATAGCTTCTCACAGTAGCCGATCAATGATGACAGGCAAATCTACATCCCAAATATCCTGTGACGGACTGAACTCTGGAGCCTTTATAGTCCACTGGAGATCATTAAACCATAATGATCAAGAAATCAGTTTGAGATGGTCTGAGTTTTGTGACGTAGAGGTTTATCCTGTTGGATGGAACCATCGGATACTAGGTCTACTGTGGTCGATAAACAGGGTTAGCAATACTGCTGATGTTGGCTGACACGTTGCTAAGGTGGTAATGATTGGACCCAAAATGTACCAAGATTATACTGTATCTCACGCAACCTGAACTGTTGAAAAGAGGCAGGATGGATTCAGGTTTTCATGATTTTCAGACCACCAAAGTTGATTTCCTACCATAAGATTCACAGTATAGCATCATTCGTGCATACCTTTGAGCTGTAAGGCGTTATGTTATATATTGTCTATCTTTCTGTCATCCCATGCTGGTCAATCCATTCTTATTTGTCATCAAATGAAAGAGGAAATATTTTCATCTTATTAAAGAACCAATCAACCAGAAAAACGTGTTTTAATTGTCCTGCTTTGTGCTTTAATGATTCCAGGTGGCTGTGATGTCAGGTCACTTTGAGCTTGGGGAGATCATCAAAAATCATAAAGACACCGACATCGGTAAGCTCTCCTACTGGACCTTCAGCTTTATGCTTTTATCATCTGTTTTTGACACTTACCTATGAACTCTTCCCCTTTTCTTCCTCCATCAGTCAGACTAATTTATTCTTCCTTTTCCTCTTGTCAAACTCACCCTTCTTTCTAACTTCCTACACCTGATGTTTGGCCCTTGGATATCAATCTTCCTCACATCACCAGTTCCCTTTCTAGAATCGCCAAAGTTTGTTCCCAGACGAAAAGACAGTGTCCACACGCTGCCTCTTCCTTCACTTCAGTCCCACCCCCTCCTGCGTGCTAACAGTGATAACACCATGACCCAGTCTGACCCTTTGAGCCTACCCAACAAGGCTGCAACCAATCCCAACCCCGGACAGGTACTGAAAGGTTTAGGGATGTGTGCATCAGTTGATCTTTGTGATAACATGCACAGCTTGTGTGATTTACATGCATGGAGCTCCGTGTGTCTCTGCAGGGCCAGCGCCGGGCCTCCATAGGTGTCAGAAGCTCCAGCAGTCCAAGAAACCGCACACGCTCCCCTTCCAGAGGCAGAGGGGGCCAAAGTGATACAGAGGAGAGACAGCGACAGCCCAGAGGCAGACAGGGGTAAGGAAGTGTGTACATGTAAAACATCATTTACAGGGAGCGAGTGAACAAAGAGTGACAACAGTGGGTTGAAAAAGTAAAAATATATATATATATATAAAAAAACATTTATAAAGAAGCAAGAAAAGTCATTGATGTTGAGTAAAAAAATAGTTAAAGTTGGGTTCTGGTATCTCTGCAGGCCATGCAAGTTATTTCCCACCAAACTCACTCATCATGGAAGGCTTTCCTTTATGTGCTGGTGCAGTCATGTTGGACCAGGAAGAAACCTCAAATTGTTCCCAAATACTAAATATAAGGAAATTGACAAAAATGTTGGAAACGAGGGACCAAATTCCCAAAAGTCCCTTCCTTTCCCAAAATTTACAGCGCAGTCGGGGAAGTGCTTTTGCCACAGACCTAGACTGTTTTTTTTTTTTTTTTTAATTGTCAGACATATTTAAATTCTGCTGTAAAACCTAATGATGCCAGCTCTAGGTCTGCAGCTGCTCACCCATAGAAACCCATTCATGAAGCTCTCTCACCCTGAGCTGACCTGAAAGCCACAGGAAGTCTGGACGTCTATAGCTACTGATTGCAGACACTAGGATATATCTGTTACCTCTTTGCCTCAGTATCTCCTGACCCTGCTCTGTCATTTAGCATTTACCAATGACTTCACTTTGTTAATACTCCATTAGACTTTATATCTGTCCAGGGACAACAGATGAAAAAGAGCATTTTGATCAATTCTGGTGCATTTGCAGGAATGCTTATTAATGTGCACTGTCCCTGTCAAATAAAAAAATTAATCTAAAATAAAATCTAGAGGCTTTTGCACTTTGGAACGTAAACATTTTTACTCACTCCATAAGCTGTCATAGTACCAGCCTAGATCTTACCATGATGAAGCAGTCTACAGTCCAAGGCACTAGATCCTGGAACTGGAACTACTTCTTTCATCCGACTAATTTGTTTTATTCGTAGCATCCTAGCCTAAATCTTGCATGGTCCCATTTTGTTTTCATATAACTTGTTGATGGAATTTAAGTTGATCATTTACAGAGAAAGCTCATTTTCTTTTCATACACTCTCTCTTTAATAAATAGCTAAGCAGATATCATAACAGACTTGTAGCTGCCAGACAAACAGCACATGCTCTTTTAACAAAATGTATTTGATCTATTCAAATATTTTTCAGAAAGCAGGCTTTTAACATCACTTGAATAATGTGCAGAGTTTTGTGATTTTACAGTTTTTGCACACAGGTTTAGATTAAGATGCAGTTGAACAATTTCTCAGAAACTCTGATGCCAGCTATTAAAAAAATGCCTGGATCTGAAACCTAATCAAATTCTTGAGACTGAATCCTTGAATCCCAGATTAGGAGGTTTAGAGAGTTATGGGGCTTTGTAGGGAAAATATTAATTTGTGAATACTATATAAAAAACAAAAAGAAAAAAAAAACATGTGGGGAAAGTGAGCTGTGTTGACCTGAATTATGTTTCTAACTTCTTAATGACCAGTTAATTTAGTGCTGAAACAGTTTAGCACAAGAGGTTTAAATTCCTCCTAGAACCATTAAATTGAACTTAATAGTGACCTTTAGCCTCTTAAAGTCACTCAAAGTGACTTTGGGAGGATAAAGGTCAGGAGACTTTAAGATTCCCGTATAAATATGAAGATGAGTGCGAAATATTAGATATACTGTAGCATCTTACAACTAATATACAAGACATACTCTCTGGGTGCATCAACATGTGCAATATGCCTCCTGACCCTGGTGTGACTCAGGCATAAATTGACGGCTGTGTGGTCTGACAAGCTGTTGTCATCAACTTTGTTCTTTCGAGTGGACAACTTGTGTCATGCTTTGTGAGAGCCTTTCTAACTCCCCCCCCCTCCCTGCAGCGCGCCATCGGCTGGCAGTGGAGGAGGCCAGATGAAGCGGATGTACAGCGCAGTACCAGGACGAATGTACGTGGCCATTCGTTCCCACTCAGCAAGTGGAGACAGAGAACTCTCACTTAACAAAGGAGACAAAGTAAAAGGTGAGGAATGTTTAAAAAAAAAACATCATATGAGGAACCAGAAGAAAAAGAGAGAATCCCTCATCTGTTGGAGGATGAATCATGTGACTTTGAGAATAAACTCGCTATATGTCACTGCATATAATTAGCAGATATGCAGCACTTACAGTAGAACTCATCACAAAATAAATATTTATAGCAAAGACAGTTAAAATTAGAGCTAACAGTTAAAGAGCAATGAGAGTTGGCAGTTGCTGGGCTAAATAATGCTTAACAATGCTAAACAGGACTTTTCATTTAAATCAAAGAGCTTTTAAAAGCATACATACCCCTTAGCCTTTACCATATTTGGTGAGAATACAGCATCAAACTTCTGTGTGTTTCATTGGACTGACACAACGTGAAGCAAATATGTGAAGTGGACAGAAAATGAGACAAAAGTTAATTTTTCTACATCAAGGATAGGCAACTCCAGTCCATGAGTGGTGTTGTATAATTCGTTGCTTTGTGCAGAGCTGTATAATTCTCAGTGTCCTGACTATTATAAAAAAAAACTCCCTCCTCAGAAAAAAATAGGAATAAAAAGGTGAGATCATTATTAAGTCTTAAAAAAATCTGGAAATCTAGATACAGGATGTAAATCAGCTATTTGATACAGGTGTTCTGGACCAAAAACACTTTTAAAGGTTGCAGCAAATCTGCACTAAAGGACTGGAGTCGTCCATCCATGTTCTATATTATCATTCAGGCGAAGTTAGATTGGATGAATGATATCTTGCCATGTTTTGACTTTGTCTAGGTTATCGTAGCACAGGAATATTCTTTGATCTAAACCATCCCATAGTACCTCTGGTTGTATGATTCGGATGGTTGTTCTGCTGAGAGATGAACCTAAAATTATTTCTTAAAGAAATTGGATCCATACACATTCCCATAATCTCTGACCAGTTTCCTGGGAGAAAAGCATCCTTCAGCATTAAGTTCTTACATACAACTTACATGCTGTTCCATGCCTACACCACAACACTGTAATTACTATTATAGACCCTGCACTTATTTCAGTGCAGGGGTGGCAAATTGAGGTGCCAATTACCTGGTATGTATTCTTTTGAACGTTGGCCAGTAATGTCAAATTTGGCTCATCTGAGCACTTCCACATCTGTCTGTGTCGTCTACTTCTGAGGTTTCCAAACTTTTCAGTTTCTGATCAACAAGAGTCGACTTATGACCCAAACAACGCTTCTATAAATAAATGAACCATTGGAATATATATAATAAAATGCTGTAATATGAAAAAAATTGGTAATACAAAAAAATGGTAATATAACATAAGGTCACTAAAATGTAAATATCTTTAAGCACTTTTACATAAATGTGTATTTCTTAATTATATTTCTGTAATGGATTTAGAGACATCCTGGTTGATCAAGGACGCCCCAATTATGAGAATCAGTGCTCTACATGGTTTATGGCAAACTACAAGCAGAACCTCCTTTCCACCATGATTTTCTCCTTGCCCCTCTTTCACTATGGCTACATCTGAGAAGCTTTATTATGAGTAGCTATGCTGTTGAACAGCCTGTCCCAAATGAGCAGGGGATCAATGCAGTTCCTCCAGAGTTCCTATGAGCCTCATGGGTCCCTCTCGGATAAGGTGGACCACCATTTCAGCTCAGAGTTTCTAAAGATCTACTTCTTCCCATCTATTCTACAATTATGCATTAATTTTGGACATATAATATAAGCACATTACATGAAAGAAATGTTTATAACTTATAAAAAATTAAATTAAAAAATTAAACAGTCTGAAGTATCTTTGCTGTATATTCAGCAGTGTATTAAGCTACAGAAGAGTCAACCTGTGTACTTCATGTGGAAAAATACACAAGAACTAAAACTTTGCAGATATATGTGGAACATCATTAAATCTTTTTTAAAAACAGGTACAGAAAATTGCATTGCTGCTAAAATCTAAAAAGCGCGGCTTGATAGATTAGAGCGAGAACTGAAGCACACAATATTTATTACAGTTTAAAGCACAGGGGGCTCAGCAACGTAAACAAGTCTAGTTTCAGGCTTGGAGATTAAAAAGAAGGCATATCAAGAAAACCTTTGTGTTGTCAGGTTTTTAAGAGGAGCTTCATAATATATAAAAAGATTATACTTGTTTTTGTTGATGGGAATAAAACTACTGTGTTAATTTATGGATGAGCATTAACCCTTTGGTTGGGATCTGATCAACCATATTGAGTGGATTTCCTGACTTGTGCCTATATATGCTGTTAATAATTATTCATCCTTGTGTAAATATATGTATGCTTCTTTCTTAGTGCTGAGTGTGGGAGAGGGGGGGTACTGGGAGGGAACAGCGAGAGGACGTACTGGCTGGTTTCCTTCTGACTGTGTGCAAGAGGTAGCCCCACCCAGCAAAGAGAAAGGTAAAATTATACATGTTGAAATTGAATCATCAGCCTGTTGCATATATGAACTGTAATTATTTTCAGTAAAACAACACTAAGAAAGCAAAAGATATTTTCATAATTGTTTGCAATTTACTTCACTTAAATGTTTCACCAGAACTTAATGTGTAAAATAATTTTTTTCTTAATGTTATTTTATGTATGAAACAGCAAACAGCAAATATAAATTCACTTTAAATACAGAAACATCTATTGGCCGATAATAATTTTATCAGTTTCCCCAAGAGGGATATTACATGCCTCGCTGACATAGGATCTGGTTCTACTTCATTTTTTTTTTTTTTTTGCCAGAAAAAATAAAAACACATAGATGGTGTCACAGGACAATCTGCTAGTATTAATTGGACGTATGTTTTATCCTGTGGTGCGTTTCAGAGACTCGGAGTGAAAAAGCTAAGAGGAAACTCTTTCGCAACGTTACAGTGGGAGCATACGATGGCACTGACGGCCCAAGGTAGGACTGACGTGCAACATCCCAGGTTAAGATTTTTCGGTTAGAACAGGCCGGTCAAGGTCCAGTTAAAATAAAACAAGTAAGAAACTATGTTCAGATTCAATCAATCTAACCTGACTGAGTCTTGGCAATTTATAAAAAAGAATGGATCCAAGGTTTCAGCCTGTAGATGCCCAAAGCGAGTAGAGGCCATGGGGTACAAACACCAAGTAAATTCATGAGTTCACAGCATGTTCAAAAAGTACTGCAAACACAAATATACAACAAGCAAATTCAAAAATGACACTAACACACAGAAAAAGCAAAGGAAAAATGCGAGCAGCAAGTCCTCATGATGGAATTTCTCCAGACCACTAGGGGGAGATGATCGTCAGCTCTTATGGAACACAATGTAAATGTTTAAATACAGATGATGAACAGAGAGAATTTTTTTTTTTTATTAATAGTAAAATTTACCTTTTCTTTCTCCCAATCAAATTTCTTTTTTACTGATCAGGTCCGTAGACATTCATTCATAACCCATTTCTCAATATACATACTTGTGCGCTCTCATGTTCTCGTGCCACATCATCGGCCTCATCCCCAGCACTGTTCCAATTGACAGGAAAACAAGACCGAGAACAGACTAAATCCCCGGGTGTTGTTCTCGCCCCTCCCTCTTTACAGAGCATGCATCACAAGAGAATTGTACGTTCTTCAGACTGAGCGCAGTCCCAGCATGCACCTTGGCAGCAGTTGGGTTCCACAGGAGCGCTCACAGAGCTCAGTTATAATTTAAAAGTTCCCTACTGTATGTCGCTGCTGTTCTACAAAATTATGTTTTCAGCAGAGGCGTCAAGTAACAAAGTACAAATCTTTTATTACTGTACTTAA